>NC_140184.1:60131610-60207611 GCF_963971535.1 Notolepis coatsorum | reverse complement strand
CAGGAGAACCAGCGGCGGCGATTGCAGAACCATTACTGGTTGGATTATATTGATTGTGGAACGTGTTACCCGGAGAAGAGCATCGTTAATCTCCACTGTCGTTTGGGATTTAACCTCGTGAGGATTTACATTCGGGCTGGCCTCATGGACCGAGGCTAGCTGGCTATCATCGTTTGCTATCGAGCATTGGATTACAGTTATTGCTTTTGTTGCTGATCGTTGGATTTACAAGGACTGGCTTCTCTACGTGAACCCCCTTTATTCTTCATTGAATCAGACTGAGTATCCGAACATTCCTCTATCCTCCAGACCTTACACCTCTGGGAGGAACCCAGTGTCTCCAGGCGGTACCAGCGTTGCCTTCTATAATTGCTATTATACGCCAGGTGGCGTCAGCCTAGTACCCATAGTAGGAATCATTCTATTCCCAGTGACTTATGCTACTGACTGACTTTATGCATATTCTTCGCCATACAAGCGCGACCCTAATTCTCATTCTGTAACCTAATGTTGCATAATAATAAAATACCCTCAAATACTATTTCTTTGTCAATGCCGTGTTATTATGAGTGTCCACCATATCTATTCGATGTACTGTCTGGCCAGTAATTAAAGTACATACCTAGCAGTGGTTTAATCTATCACAATCTTTAATACAGTCAGGGTTTTGTAACCCCTCAGTTACACCTACTATATACTGATGATCCTCCTCTACCATGTCAGCATGACCAACCTCTATATACTGACGATCCTCCTCTACCATGTCAGCATGACCAACATCTCTACTGTTGATTCTCCTCTACCATGTCAGCATGACCAACATCTCTATATACTGATGATCCTCCTCTACCATGTCAGCATGACCAACCTCTCCATATACTGATGATCCTCCTCTACCAGCATGACCAACCTCTATATACTGATGATCCTCCTCTACAATGTCAGCATGACCAACCTCTCCAGATACTGATGATCCTCCTCTACCATGTCAGCATGACCAACATCTCTATATACTGATGATCCTCCTCTACCATGTCAGCATGACCAACCTCTCCATATACTGATGATCCTCCTCTACCAGCATGACCAACCTCTATATACTGATGATCCTCCTCTACAATGTCAGCATGACCAACCTCTCCAGATACTGATGATCCTCCTCTACCATGTCAGCATGACCAACCTCTCTATATACTGATGATCCTCTACCAGCCAGCATGACCAACGTCTCCATATACTGATGATCCTCCTCTACCATGTCAGCATGACCAACCTCTATATACTGATGATCCTCCTCTACCATGTCAGCATGACCAACATCTCTATATACTGATGATCCTCCTCTACCAGCATGACCAACCTCTCTATATACTGATGATCCTCCTACCAGCATGACCAACCTCTCTATATACTCGTGATTCTCCTCTACCAGCATGACCAACCTCTCCATATACTGATGATCCTCCTCTACCATGTCAGCATGACCAACCTTTATATACTGGTGATCCTCCTCTACCATGTCAGCATGACCAATCTCTATATACTGATGATCCTCATCTACCATGTCAGCATGACCAACCTCTCCAGATACCTGGACCACGGCACTGGCACCTTGACCACGGCACTGGCACTGCAAGCTAATACATGTGTCCGAACTGGCTGAGTCTCTGGACTCAGGGGGCTTTCACACTAGCCATTCGGGGTCGAATCAGAGCGCGATCGCACCAAAATAGGGTGTGATGAGAACGCTCCCCCCCATCACCGGGGACGCTGATTCGCTCCAAACCTGGACCGCTGGAATAGGTGGTCTCGGGTGCGAACCAGCGTCCCAGACAACGGAGCGGGGCGTGGTGTGCAAGCTTACTGTAATGCTTTCATGCTTGCTTGAATTTTGGGCAGATAAAAACATACAGCAACAACTGGACAATACCCACAAAAACGATATTTATGGGCAATTTGGCGAGTTCAGACCTCAACCAAACAAGCATGTTGAGCCTCACGGCTCAGTGGATGAAAACTTTGAGATGAAGCCACGTTACAAGCCCAAGACTTCCCTGGCTCGCATTAGGCCTGGCAATTTCTTTTGCCATTGCTATGTCTATACATTGGTTTCTTGTTCAAATGCATTTATTTCTATAGACCAGTGGTGCCCAACCAGTCGGCCGTGATCGACCGGTAGATCGCAGGCTGATTTTCAAGTAGACCGCGAGATAATTTTTATATAACATCGAGTATGTTGTCACGTCACGGCTGAGATGAGGCTTGCTTTAGCACAGAGTTTTCCTCTCATTTCATTATAGACACAGACCAGCACGGACCTTCAATGACATGCAATTGTAATTTCATTAGACACAGACCAGCGGGGACCTTCAATGACATGCAATATAATTGACGCGAGCAATGGACTAACGTTAGCTGCTAACTAAGTTATCCCATAACTAGGCTAAGCTAACTAGCATTAGCCGCTAACCCTGGAAACGCTCAAAGCGGACTCCACGACACCAGTTCCATTCATGAGGAAAGGGGGTGGGTTATATTGACAAGGCTTGACAACAGAGGTTCAAAGATAACTTCATATTTATTGGTTATTAATTTTTTTATATTGGGCATCCAGTTTCCATCACCGTGTGTTCAACTGTTCATGAGTTGATGTTTGAGTGTGACATCATCGCCTACGGCAGCTTACACGCTCAAAACGCAAACCTAAAACAAAACCCGGAGCGAACCAAGACTGCAATGTGTACACAAACCAGAGGGGGGAGAGGGAGGGGGGGGGGGGGGGGGGGGGGGTTCGCACTCAAGGACGGAGCAAGGATGGAGCAAGGACGGAGGGGAGCACCCGTTCCTAATGAGAAAGCCCCCTTAGAGTACTGCAGCACTCTGCTGGGATACTATGACTTTTCTGGGTATGACTGTGTCAGCGCTTTCAAAGGAAAGGGACAGGTGAATCCGTTGAATAATCTGCAGAAGAACCCTAGATTCCAGAAGGCTTTTAGTCAGCTTGGCGCATTGTCGCTGGTAACAGATGAGCTCCAACAGGAGATGGAGTCCTTCACATGCATTATGGATGGCCATGGTTGGATGAAGTCAGTTGATGCTGTGTGAGCCAAGATGCTGCAGAAAATTATGGGTGCTGATAAAGTCCTGAATGCAAACTCCAAAGTAGACATTGAACGCCTGCCTCCCCCCAAGGTCTGTCTGATCCCACATGTACAGTGAGCCAACTTCAGAGTCGCCTGCTACAAAAGAGCAGAACAGCCAATATTCAAGAGGCCCAAACCCTATGATCAAAGTATGGACTGGGAAAAACAATGGATGAGGAGGTGTCCTCCGTCCTTCTCTTGTTGAGGTACTGGCCCAGAAAGTGGAGTCAGAAGAGCAAGAAGCTCTTGATAAGGAGGCAGATTATGCAAAAAAGGCCATGGATGAGGAGGATGGAGCGTACGAGTGTGATGAGGTGGAGGATGAGATGGAGATCGAAGAGATAGACTTTGACAATTGTTTTAGTGATGATGATGATTAGTAGTTTAGGGCACAAAATACAAATAGAAAAAAAGACTTGAATGTTGTGTCAACAAAGAAGATATCCAGTCCATGATATCCAGTGCATATGAAAACATATAGTTTGAATCTTAACAATAAATAAATCACTGATCAAAATCGCATGGGAAAATGTGTTAATTTGTCTCTATAGAATTGTTTATGGAAAACTATAATATTTAGGGCATAACAGCATGGAGACAATCTTTATTACAATATTATTTCCAACCTGTTCCACCCGACGGGACCGGATCCGGTCCCAAAATGGCATCTGGTCATAAATCAATATTTTTCAGAGTGATGCAAAAAAGTTGCGATTTTAAAATCAAACGTTTTCAAGTATTAACATCACTAACATGTCACAAAAGCATGTAGAATGTATATTATCATCAATATGTTAGTTTAGCTATAGGTTAAACGTGCCATTAGATAGTTTTAAGTTTTCGATTTTCTGAAGTCTATTGCTAGACGGCGACCATTTTGGAAATTTTGAACCATGGGAATTGTAGTCTTCTGTGGGGGTTCAAAGTTCAGCGTTCTGAATGAATTATATCAATAACTGTTATTATTCGGCATAATAAGCCACAAAATGTGAGGATTCGCCTGTCCCTGGACCTTTTTCCTGTGTTTTCCCTGTCTACTCTCCTCTCCTCTTCACCAGCCCCCACCCTTGCGATGATTTACTCTCCTCTACTCTTCACCAGCCCCCACCCTTGGACATCCTTGATCCTCTACCTTCACGCACCTGTTGGGAGTTTGCAATCACCTCGGGAGAGTACATAGGTTGCAGACTCCCCTCCAGTCCTTGTCGGGTCGTTCTGTGTTCTGGACTCTGTGTTCGTTCTGTATCTGTGTTCATGGAGTTCTGTACGTTACCATCCTGTACGTTACCATCACCTGCCGCGTCTCCGGCGTGAGACGACGTGCCAGCCATCACCACCTGTCGCCGTTTGCCTGGAGTGGGACACCGTCTTCGCTCTCTAATTCTCTTCGGGAGGTTTTCCAGTGTTCCCACTCCAGACGTCAAGCCGGCTCGTCATCGCTCCCGATTCCACGGGAGGAAGGCGTCTCTTCGTGATCCTCGTTCCTGGGGGTGAGGCTCGTCGTCGCTCCCTAGTATTCCACGGGAGGACGGCGTGTTCCCATCCCGGTCCCCTGGGACCCCCTTTGTTCTGCGCTGCCCGTCTGCAGCATCCGAAGAGGAGGAGGAGGATCTCCGTGCCAGGCCCCCGCTGTCGGGCCCCTGTTCCCGTGCCAGGCCCCCGCCGTCGGGCCCCTGTCCCCGTGCCAGGCCTCCGCCGTCGGGCCCCTGTTCCCGTGCCAGGCCTCCGCCGTCCGGCCCCTGCCCCCGTGCCAGGCCTCCGCCGTCGGAACCCTGTCCTCATCCCTGTAAGCAGCTCTGGCCCTCGCCCTGTCCAAGGCCTTAACCCTGTTCTCTGTCCCTGTCTCCAGCCCGCCTCTCCGGGCCTCTGTCCCTGTCCCCCTCTCCAGTGCCCCTGTTCCTGGCCCTGACACTTAGCCCTGGTCCTTAGCCCTGGCCCTTAGCCTTAGTCCCTTAGCCTGTTCGCCTCTTAAAGGCACAGTGCCGCATTTTCCAGATTTCCTTGACTCTAGTGTTTTTGTGTTTTCCCTTAAAGGGACTGTGCCGCTTTTTGTTCTATAATAAATATTTGCCCTGTTTTGGCTTACTCTCATACCTGTCTTGTGTTGTGCGATTGGGGTCGGTTACAAACCATAACACAAAAGGTAACGTTTTTGACAAATATTGAAACACAGTTAGTTTCTCCTCCCTATTGTTAGCATGTAGCAACAATTAGATCTGAAATTAGTTTCAAAATGGTTGCACTGTGGTGAAAATAAAAAGGTATAGTAAATTACAGTAGATATCATTATCTCTTCTTATGCACGCCTGGTGATACTAAATCCAAATTGAACTCTGGCATTTGAAAGATAATATATATATATATATATATATAAATGTACGAATTGGCTACAATAAGGTAATTTATAAGCCTCCTATTATATAGTCTATAATAATATTTCAAATTGCATTGGTCCGGATGGGAGAATTCAGTACTGTATCTACAGAACCTTCGGTTTTATCATCTTCCCTTTATTAATTTCCTTCGATTTTTTTGTACACATGATCTCAAGAAGGTACTGAACGAGGTCAGTGGCAGTTTTTTAAGTTTGGTCATTATTATCATGGTGTTATTCACTGTCAAAGATGCAAAGAAAATCATAATTCATATTCTCCTTTGTTTCATCACAATTTAAGCAAGCCTAGTAATAGACACAATATTTATGACACTGTGAATACATTCCCTGAGGTCCATAGATGTACCTAGATACCAAGAATATGCAAATGGGCCTTGTAGAAGTGGAGCAATATTCCATTTACCTAGGTATATATTTTAGGCGGATTTTCACCTTGGGTGGAAACAGGTGGTGAAAACAAAATCCACCCTATGCAGGTGGACCTATGTTTCCATCTAGACTTATGTTGTGTTCATAGGTGAAGTATTTAGAATGTTCGCTATTTGGCTAAACAAGATGGCTGGTCTACCGTAAGGGGCAGAAGACACAGTCTCCGGTGGTTTCACTATCTTTACCAGTGAAATACAAATACTTGCTGATTCGAGAGACCATTCACAACTGTACAAGTAGAATTGGATGTGGTACATTATCAAGTGCGCCGTTGTGGTGCATAAACAGAGACACTGGCCATCTTTCTTTTGCCAAAGTATAAACAGAGTCTCAAGCGAACGCCGGTAGTATCGCGAGAGGTTAAGCGTTGGACTGTGACGTCAGAGGAGACACTCCAAGCTGCACTTGAATGCACAGACTGGAGTGTATTTCGTGTTATACAACGGCATGCAAATTTCTCGATTCTGATTGGCTGAAACAGTCCATTTACACGTCTTTATTGGCAACAATCCACGGTCCTGGGCTCAGGACCCGCCCACAACCGAATCACATATCACTCCGCCGGCTCACTCCGGGAGAAAACAAGATCGCGGACAACAAATGGATATGTTGATAGCGCCATAACGACTAAATATGAAGCGATTCTGTCACTGCGAATGTGTTAGTCCTTTAAACAATGTTGGATGATGTAATTGATGGGTCTTGAGTCATTCTAGAACAAAAGAAAAATCGCGATTTGATTGATTGATTAATTTGCATTTTTTTTCAATTTCTTTTTCCTTCTCTCTGACTGTCAGCGCTAGCTCTAGTCTCCACCCACCGCCACCCCCCCCCCCCCCCCCCCACACACACACACACACACACACACACACACACACACACACACACACACACACACACTCACACAATTGTGTATTGTATATTATATGGTAACTCAGAACATTGTACATATGTCTATACCGAACACTGTGACCTCATTTTCTTCTTCTAAATTCATGCTATATTATGTTATTATGTTATTTGATACTATCTTGTCTAGCACAGTCTCTGGAGCGTAACAGTAAGAAGCATTTTGTATGAAAGTATTCTGTACTTCTGTATGACAACTATTAAAGAACTTGAACTTGAACTTGAACACTCCTGTCTGCAACGCGGGTCAGACTGAGAGAGAGCTGGATGCTGCGCTGTTCTAAGTGAGCATGGCCTATTGAGTTGATTGATTGATTGATTGCTAATTTTATTACTGTACGCTTGGTTTCCAACTGGTTAAGTTTAGGCCCTCTACAGTAGGTTTAAAAAAATAAATAAAAAAATAGGGCGAAGAAAACGTTTTTTTCTTATAGGGCAAAGAAAACTTTTTAATTTGTTTTACCTACTTTCTATAGAAGCATCTAAGAATGAAGTTCTATGGAAAGTAGGTCTGCATTCCCTTAACAATTGTGTGTATTGAGCCGTACTGTATTGTACCCATTCTGCATCTGGTAATACAATTTTCAATCAATCATTCCAATAATACACAGTTGGATGTGTTAGTTGGTTGGATGCACTTCAAGCTGCTTCCACATGAGGCAACTTCTCTCAATCATTCCAATAATACACAGTTGGATGTGTTAGTTGGTTGGATGCACTTCCGATCTGCTTCCACATGGAGGCAAATTGTCTTTTTTGTAGTTGTGGGAACTACTTTTTCTGGCGGATGGTTTTTTCAATAAATCTTCGATTAATGTGTGTTTATTGTATAGAAATAAGGTTGGATGAATGTGGCAGTTGTATAAAAGCTTTACACCACTTGCAGTCGTGATTTGTGAACAATAAACCATGCCTAGGGGGGTCTAACGACCCTCGGCTGCGCCTCGGGCCTAACGACCACCCCTAGGCATGGTTTATTGTTCACAAACCACTCCTGCGCGTGATGTAATGCTTAAATAACACAGCCAATATTAACAAATACACTGAAACGGTGCTTGACTTTGTCTGTACTCTGGTAGAAGAAACAATCCCCTCTACCACAATTAGAATCTACCCAAATCAAAAGCCCTGGGTAGATAAATCTGTCCGTGAGGCTCTGAAAGTGCGCACCTCAGCCTACAACACCGGGCTGGTGACAGGCAACATGGAAGAACACAAGACGGCAAGATACAACGTCAGGAGAGCAGTAATAGAGGCAAAACGGCGTTACAGGGATAAAGTTGAACTTCAGTTTGAACAGGCTGACTCTAGTCTAGAGGTATGTGGCAGGGCCTCAGAACAATGACAGATTACAAAGGCACCTCCCTCAAGCTGAACAGTGACATCTCCTTAGCAAATGATCTCAATACCTTCTATGCGAGGTTTGAGGCTGTGAATAACAACACCAGCCTACAAGCCACGGCAATGGGGGGGGGGGGTCTGCTGATGGAGACTCAGTGTTCAGGGTAACAGAGCATGAGGTGAGGCGGACCTTTAAAAAAGTGAATATCAGGAAGGCAGCAGGACCGGACGGCATCCCCGGCCGCGTCCTAAAAGTCTGTGCCGACCAACTGGCCCCGGTATTCACTGACATCTTTAACCTGTCCTTAGAACAGGCTGTCATCCCCACCTGTCTGAAGAAGTCCACCATCATCCCTGTACCCAAAAAATCTACGCCCGCTTGCCTCAACGACTACCGCCCTGTAGCCCTCACCTCCATAGCCATGAAGTGCTTTGAGAAGCTAGTGAAGGGCTACATCTGTTCCTCCCTCCCCATCAACCTGGACCCCCTGCAATTTGCATACCGCCCTAACAGATCCACGGAGGATGCCATAGCCCATGTGCTGCACACAGCAGCATCACACCTGGACAAGAGGCAGGGAAACTATGTGAGAATGCTGTTCATTGACTACAGCTCAGCATTCAATACCATAGTCCCCTCCAAACGCATAGCCAAGCTCAGGGACCTGGGCTTGAACTATGACCTCTGCCAGTGGGTCTTGGACTTCCTGACGGGCAGACCCCAGGTGGTAAGAGCAGGCAACTGCACCTCCTCATCCATCACGCTCAACATAGGGGCTCCCCAGAGCTGTGTTCTGAGCCCCCTCCTCTACTCCCTGTACACACATGACTGCGTGGCACAGCGGAACAACAACACAATCATCAAATTTGCTGATGACACAGTAGTGGTGGGCCTGATCTCTGCCAATGACGAGAGGGCCTACCTGGAAGAGGTAGAGAATCTGTCACAGTGGTCAGGAGAACTGCCTCTCCCTGAACATCAGCAAAACAAAAGAGATGATTGTGGACTTCAGGAGGTCGGGGGTCAAGGACTACAGCCCCCTCAGCATCGACGGGGCACCGGTTGAGAGAGTGAACAGTTTCAAGTACCTCGGAGCCCACATATCCGAGGACTTGACATGGACCACACACATTGACAGTGTTGTGAAGAAGGCACGACAACGCCTCTACTTCCTCAGGCGCCTAAGGAAGTTCCAAGTCAGTCAGAAGATCCTTAGGAACTTCTACTCATGTACAATAGAGAGCATCCTGACTGGCAACATCACCTCCTGGTTTGGGAATAGCACTGCACAAGACCGTAGCAGACTACAAAGAGTGACACGTTCAGCCGAACGCACAATTGGACGGGGGCTTCCCACCCTCCAGAACATTTACAACAAGCGGTGCAGGGGGTTAGGCTAAGAGAATCATCAAGGACTCCAGCCACCCGAACAACTGCCTCTTTGAACTGCTGCGGTCAGGCAAGCGATACCGGAGTCTTAAGGCAAGCACAGAAAGACTCAGAAGAAGCTTCTATCCCCAGGCCATCAGGCTGCTCAACGAACAATAAACACTATGCAACAACCATCAAATGCACACAGCACACACATCCACACGCACACACTCACTTTAAACAAACAACTCACTGCAGCACCCACTTTACACACTTTAGAACACCTAAACACACTTTACACTTTATATTTATTGGTAAAGGATTTGCACTACAACTCGTACACCTTACTGTAAATTGTACCTAAATTGTACCTCATCCCATTTCTGCTCTGCACTATATAGTATTGTATATTAGTACATTGCATAGTATATTGTATATTGTATGGTAACTCAGTTACTTCTATTCTGCATCGAACATTGAACATATGTCTATACTGAACACTGTTGTAATATCCGAAACTTGTTGATGCCGTAAGCTTCAGACGCTCTCAGACTTTGAATCCTCCCGTTCCATATCCACGCACAAGAAAAGCACCGACCACGAAGTAGTATCAACTATTTAATGTCCAACTCGGTTACACGTTCTTGTTTCCTAATTATATATAGAGCAGCGAGATTAACAAAGTTTATCCAGGGAAATATAGAGAGAGTTCTAAAAACTGTCTGGCTCCACTCTCTCATCACTTGGCCTGACCACCGGTAAAATCTGCGTTGTTTTCTTTCTAAACCAAAGCTGTCACCTTGCCGCAGCTGACAGTAATCAATGACATCACCGTTATCCTGTCAAACTAAAAGTCCCTCGGCCTATCAGCCAAATATCCTGTAAGAAACAAACTAACAACAAAGAAAACATTTTAACTTCTATAATAATAATATCCATCTATTTATCCTATGAAATACAAGGCCAAAATGCTTTTCTATTAACTGCTATTAACTGAAATTACTCTTAATTACCAGACTAGGCATTTAGGCACCTACATTACCGGCCCCTAATTGTTATCAACAGCCTTGAAACAATTACCCAAAAATATAAACTTAAGGCGTCTAAATGTCATTTAACTTAAACATCACAATCTAAAGTCTCAAAATTAAACTAGACTGAAGAAGTGAAGATCTTGATCTTCGCTCTGCCCATGACAGAGACTTGACTTCGGTTCATCATCTTTTTCTCCCCACCCGAGGTGAGGCGTTGCCTTCGGAATAAAGTTCATCAAAAGTCCTCAGATTCGTGAAGAAGGACGCCGCCGAAGTAATCAACGCCGACTCTTGTAAAGGGGGGGTCGTCTGGCAGGACCCTGCAGGTAGGTAGGTCTGCCATGAGTTGTTGTCCAGTTGTTCCTTGTAGCCGTTTGCAGGTGACACACTTATGCAAAAAACGTCTGATGGCTCCATTTGCTCCAGGTATCCAGAACCTTTGACGCAGCTGAGCCAACATGTGATTTCTTCCTGCGTGAGCTGTGTTG
This sequence comes from Notolepis coatsorum, assembly GCF_963971535.1. NCBI lineage: Eukaryota > Metazoa > Chordata > Actinopteri > Aulopiformes > Paralepididae > Notolepis > Notolepis coatsorum. Next base: position 60,196,500 of record NC_140184.1, on the reverse strand, counting down.
TCGTGAATATGTCTCGGCACAAGCCTTGTGATGTGCGAGTCTTTGGGCAAGATTACTTGCTGCTTGGCTTCGTCAGGCATTGCCGCTCGGCTCAGTCTTCCTCCTACTTTCATGATTCCATCCTCCAGTATTGGATTCAACTTGAAGAGTGAGCTACTTTTCTTCACCCTTCCTTGTTCCACTAGCATTGTCAAATCTTCTTTGAAGGTTCGTTTCTGGGTGTGCTTGACAATTTCTTTTTCTGCCACGGCTAGATCTTTGCAGGTGAGGCCTGTTCCTTGGAAAGCCTTTTTGAACCGGCTCACTTTGCTTTTTCCATCTGGTGCCTTTCTCTCTTCTTTCAGCTCTTTAAGCAGGACCTTCAGCTTCAGAAACCAGGCAACAGCGCGTTTAAGCCTTGTCCAGGATGAGAAATGGTTCATCAACTGTCCCGTTGCGTCTTTCGGCTCTTCCGCCTGAATGACATGCACTTGAGCTACTCCTTTGATATCCAGATCATCGACGTCCAGCATTCCAGGATCTGGGTTCTTGGGCCACTGGTCTTGTGAACAGTGCAGGAAACTTGGTCCCGACAGCCAGCTTTGTTCCTTCAGGAATGCGTCGACAGTCTGTCCTCTTGAGACGAGATCTGCAGGGTTCACAGCGGTATTGACATACCTCCACTGTGAGGTCTGAGAATGCTCCAGGATAGCTATGACTCTATTAGCCACAAATGTCTTGAATCTTGTGCTTTCGCTGTTCAAGTACTTCAGCACAGCTGTGCTGTCGGTCCAAAAGATAGAATCTTGCAGCTCGAGTTCGAGCTCTTTCTTGAGAAACTTGTCCATCTTGACGGCAGCTACGGCCGCGGTCAACTCCATCCTTGGTATGGTTGGAGACTTTAAGGGTGCGACCCTCGCCTTTGCCATCATCAGGGCAGTTTGAACTATGCCAGTCGCGTTGCGCAGTAGCAGGTAGCTTGTTGTTCCATAAGCCTCTAGACTTGCGTTGGCGAAGTGGTGGAGCTGTGCGGAGACTGGAGCTCCAAACTGCTTCGTCTTGATGCATCTGTCCACTCCGAAGTTCTCAAGCCTTTGCAGTCCTGAGATCAATTTTTCCCATGTCTGGATGACGTTATCTGGTAGCTCCTCGTCCCAGCCATACTTCTGCCTGCAGATATCCTGTAGGAGTATCTTGGCGGGCAGCACCACTGGAGCGAGAAACCCCAAAGGGTCGAAGATAGAGCTGACGAGGGAAAGCAGGCCTCTCCTAGTGTGCGGGCGATCTTTGAGGTTAATCTTGAACCTGAACTGGTCTGATTCGGCGCACCACTGGATCCCCAATGCTCTCTCCACCGGCAGGTTGTCTTCGTCTAAGTCCAGGTCTTGAAACTCTTGGGCTCTTTCTTCTTCGGGGATCGAGTTGAGCAACATTCGGCTATTGCTCGACCATTTCGTCAAGCGAAATCCACCTTTTGCCAACATCTTTCGTAAGCCAGCACAAAGAGTGATGGCTGTCTCTTCGTCGGCGGTCGACTTAAGACAGTCGTCGACGTAAAAGTTCTTCTTGACTGTTTTGGCTGCTTCAGGGCCAAACTCTTCCTCGTGATCCGTTGCACATTTCTGCAGTGCAAACGTTGCAACACTTGGCGATGATGTTGCACCAAAGATGTGGACTAACATCTTGTGTTCGACGAGTTTCTTTTCGTAGTTCCCTTCAGGCCACCAGAGGAATCTGAAGAGGTCAGTGTCTTCGTCGCTGACTCTGACCTGGTGGAACATAGCCTCCACGTCGGCCATGACCGCCACAGTCTCTTGTCTGAACCTTGTCAGGACCCCTATTAGGGAGCTTGTCAGGTCCGGTCCCTGCAGAAGCTGCTGGTTCAAAGCTTGCTCCGCAGTCGAAGACGACACGTAGATTATTTTTAACTGGATGTCTGACTCCGTGGTGAGACAGATACCACTTTCTTCCTTTTGCTGACTCCTGATCAGCGTTGTCGAGTCTCACGGTGTAGCCCTTCTTGAGGATATTATCCATGTACGCCACGTACTCTGTGCAAAACTTGTCGTCTTTCGAGAATCTTTTTTGTAGGTTCAGCGCACGTTGTTCGGCAACTGATCTGCTGTTGGGCAAGCACAGTGTTTTGTTCTTGACTGGCAGGCAAACACTGTAATGTCCATCCACAAGTTTTGAGGATTGTGACACCATATTCATGAACTGGTGATCGTCCTTTGACATCTTGATGTCTTCATCTTGTCCGGCGTCCGGAAAGTCTACTTTGAACTGCTGCTGCCAAAGCTCGTCTAGCCTGGCGACTGAGATCCGATTTGCGGTCACTGCTGTCCGCTTGCTCTTCTGGCTTGCGTCACTTCCGCCTTTGAGCGGTCCATTAACTGTCCAGCCTAGGATCGTTCTGACGGCATATGGTCCTTTGTGCACGCTGCTCACCACTTGGAGCGGCTCCATTGCCTTCGGGACGTTTGCTCCTATGAGCAATCCAACCTGAGCTTGGATAGTGGGAAGCTTCACCTCCTTTAGGTGAGGCCATCGGCTGACATCCTCTTGCCGGGGAATGTTCTCCTTGGAGACGGGAATGGTTTTCCGAGAAAACACCTCTGGAAGCTCGATGAATTGTTTTCCATCCAGGCTGCTTATTTCCAGTCCATTCACAATATTTGTGTCCACAACAGATTCTGATCCCATTGTTTGCAGCAAGATGCTTGCTTTGCGTCCATCCATGTTCAGTTGTGAGATCAGCGACTCTGAGGCAAAAGTAGCTGAGCTACCCGGGTCCAGAAACGCGTACGTCGTTACTTCCTTGGTTCCCTTCTGTGCCTTGACGCGCACTGGAATAATCGAGAGAGCGCAATCTTCCTTTCCGGCCCCAGTGACACCGCAGGCCTCCATCATTTGTACAAGAGCACTTGTCACTTCTTGTTCCGTTGACTTCGCTTCCTCTTGAGAGTCTTTAGAGCGATCTTTAAAGTTGTAGTGAAGCAGTGTGGGGTGTTGTCGAGAGCATTCTTGACACTGCACTTTGTCTGTGCAGCTGTTACTCATGTGACCATGTTTCAAACACGCAAAACATAGACCTTTGCCTTTTAGAAAGTCTATCTTCTCTTTGTGTGGTTTGCTCTTGAGTTTTCTACAAACTGTAAGGGTATGCTGCTCTCCGTTGCAATAGCCACAGGGCTTGCTGTTTGCGTCCACTGCAGCGGTTGGAGTCTTTGGTGTTGCACATTCGTCGCTCTCCTTCATGCCTCTAGTCATTTCAGCCTTGGGGGAGTCAACTGCTGTAGCGTACACCTTTTGTGACTTGTGTGTCCTTGTCTTGTATTCTTTTGTTCTCTGTTGACTTGGTTCTTTTGTGGCTGTAGTGTTGTCCTTTATGTTTCCGTAGAGCGGGTGTAGAGCGTATCTAACTTGCTTGTTGACGAAGTCTACAAAATCCTTGAACCTTGCCCTTTTGTTGGTTCTTTCTTGTAAGTCGCAGGCGTGTCTTCTCCAAGATTCTCTGAGTCTGTAGCTTATTAGCCAGCGCTCTTATGTTGGATGCGTTTTCCAAGTCCTCCATGTAGCTTATATCCGTCATTGTGTTGGAGCAGCCTGTGAGGTACAATGCAAATGACTGCAATGCTGCACCGTCTTCAGGCTTGATTGTCTGCCACTCCAGAGCCTCTTTGATGTAGGCTTCCGCTATCTTGAAGTCGTCGCCGAAGAACTGTTTCAGCATTTGTTTAGCTTTGGTATAGCCTGCAGTAGGCTCCATGTGAATGCAGCTTTTGACCAGCTCATGTGGTTGTCCACTTGTGTACTGCAACAGAAACTGTAGACGGTCACGATTGTCACTGGTGCGGTCTTCCACTCCATGTTCCATAGATCTGATGAATGTCTTGTATTCTAGAGGGTCACCAGTGAATGTTGGAATGGTGAGCTCAGGAAGTAATGAAGCTTTGTGATTCTTCACGAGGTATTCTGTGACATTCGCCTGTTGGGAGATAGCCTTGCTTAGGCTATGAAGCTCCCATCCTTCATTGAATTCCCTTTTTGTTGCTTTTAATATGCTGGTCGTTAGTGGTGCTGCTGGAAGCTGCACGTCCTCTGGTGTACTGGGGGGAGGTGGTGAGGCACGCTGATATAGCGGTTGGAAGTTCCTCTCTTCTCTTTCATCTGTCTTTTCAATGCCATTTGATGTAGTACATTCATAATTTTCCAGAACTCCCATTTTCGCATCTGACTCAGCGAGAGCCGTCTTCATTGCATGTACTTCTAGCTTTCTTTTTTGTTCTGCTTCAAACCTCACTTCCTCAGCTTGTAGTTGAGCCTCCTTGCATCGTTTTTGTGCTAACCAGTCTGCTTCTTCCTGCTCAAGAGCTAACCTTTCATTTAAAGCGGTGGCCTTTACTTGTAGAGCCGCTCGCTCCATCTGTGCAGTCAGTCTGATTGTATTTGTTGAGCGAGAGCCTGATGAGCATCTACTTATTACTGTTCCAGACTTAGATTTGGTATCCATAGGTTTTTCCTGATTGTTACCATCTTCAGCCGGTTCAGATCGTTTTGTGACCTCTTTCATCCATTCCTCACATTTCCAGAAGAATAAATTCAGTGATTCAATTTTAGGCTCAAAATTCTTCTGATCAGCTTCATATTCTTCCTCTGACATAAAACGACCCAGTTCAGTGTTGACTTGTATTAGCTCTTGTTGCAAATTACTGAAATCAACACGCATTTTGTTATTGACAATGCTGACGTTTGCATCATCTTCCTTTAATGTCACTATTTCTTTCATCATGTTATTTAGCGTTGATAATTTGTGTTTGCGTGCCTTTTCACGTTTAGCAGCTTGCTCCTGCATGGCTTTCTCCGTCAATTGTACTATCCTTTTGCCACCGACTTCAATTCCTTCCATATTGATACAGTTATTGAATCACCGGTCGGCAGTCACTTTCCACAATTAGTAAAATGTCAGTCACCTGGGGAGAGCGCGCAAGCCAGACACGCGTTTAATTACTTTTACTTTCAATCCAGACCGCAAGCTGTTAGTGTTATGCTTTTTTCCATTGATCATATTCTGTAACGTTAGTTATAGCTCCAATGGGATACGCCACTTTCGGGCAAATTATACAAGATACAGCATAGTACAGCTTACTGTTTGACGTCTTCTTTCAGGCAAATCATACAAGATACATCTTACTTGTTGACGACTTCTTTTTTCTTTCCTTCCGCGAAAAGTTCCTTTTTCCAGTCAGGCTTGTCCAAATCCAAGTTCCGTTTTTGATGAGCAAGTTTTTAGACAAAATGTAATATCCGAAACTTGTTGATGCCGTAAGCTTCAGACGCTCTCAGACTTTGAATCCTCCCGTTCCATATCCACGCACAAGAAAAGCACCGACCACGAAGTAGTATCAACTATTTAATGTCCAACTCGGTTACACGTTCTTGTTTCCTAATTATATATAGAGCAGCGAGATTAACAAAGTTTATCCAGGGAAATATAGAGAGAGTTCTAAAAACTGTCTGGCTCCACTCTCTCATCACTTCTGCGTTGTTTTCTTTCTAAACCAAAGCTGTCACCTTGCCGCAGCTGACAGTAATCAATGACATCACCGTTATCCTGTCAAACTAAAAGTCCCTCGGTTTATCAGCCAAATATCCTGTAAGAAACAAACTAACAACAAAGAAAACATTTTAACTTCTATAATAATAATATCCATCTATTTATCCTATGAAATACAAGGCCAAAATGCTTTTCTATTAACTGCTATTAACTGAAATTACTCTTAATTACCAGACTAGGCATTTAGGCACCTACAACTGTGACCTCTACTTTTACTTCTATTTTACATGCTATACTATTTTATTTCATACTTATCTTGTCTAGCACAGTCTCTGGAGCGTAACAGTAAGGAGCATTTTGTATAAAAGTATTCTGTACTTCTGTATGACAACTATTAAAGAAACTTGAACTTGAACTTGAGTGCGTGAGTGAGTGAGTGCATGAGTGAGTGAGTGAGTGAGTGAGTGAGTGAGTGAGTGAGTGAGTGAGTGAGTGAGTGAGTGAGTGAGTGAGTGAGTGAGTGGTGATGAGTGAGCAGTGTGTAGCTGTGTCAGACAGCAGTTCCAAAGTTTAGGTAAATTCTAGAGAGGTGTCTTGCTCCATGGCAGGAATGAAATGGCCTAGGAGGCTCAGGTGGTAGAGTGGTCGTCTGTAGGCATCTCTCTGAGTGTCCTTAGGCGCCGGTTACACCTTAGTTTAGTTTTCGTTTCATTGTCAGATGAGTTTTCGCCGCAACGTAGCAGGACACAGTCACACTTTCGTTTTTGTCACCTGAGCACAGTGATGTAGTACACTGCCAAAGCAGTAGGTGGCGAACATGAAGGCAATTTCAACCAATCAGAACTTGAATGTGCCAATACACTTCCTGCAAAGAATATGTCAACAAGGCGGGCGCCTATGGGCGCCACCATCTTTTGCCTATTTACCCAATGCAGCAATTTTTTTTCTTTTTTTTTAAACTTTTTTTTTTTCTTTTTTTTTTAGCGTTTATCGCTTTTCTGGTCAAGCATGACCGACAGATACAGGGTGAAACGGGATATAGAGCAGGGGAAGACATTCTGGCAAATGACGGCGGGTCCGGGAATCGAACTCGGAGTCCACCAGATCCGTGACGCAGCACGGTCTTCCCCGACGCAGAAATAGCGCCGAGATATGCGGTGAGCTACTGGAGCTCCCCTCAGCAGCAGCAATTCTTTTTCAGCAAAGTCTAATAAAAGTGCAATAAACAAAACGGATACATTCACTGTGTGTTCTGCCTGTCATTTGTTGATGAAACAAAACTAACATCAACACAAGTGACCACCAAGAGCGGATAGTTTAGTCTAAAAAAAGATCGGTAGCTACATTGTTAGCTGCATGCTAACGTCAATGGAAAATGCCATTATAACAGTATAGCATTGTGGCTAGAAGCTAACGTTAGCTCACGCTAGTTAGCCAGCACCAAACTGATGATATCGGGAGCTATCAGTAGTTAGATAACATTAGAGACAACGCTGTGTGTATTAAACAAAGGTGAATAGATGACTGGGCCATTTTGTTTAATGCTTGTTAAGTTGAAAGAGGAGCTTTGAGCTAACAGGGTCTGATAGCTAACGCTAGCTCATGTTAGCCAACCAATCGGTATGGTAATGCTAGCAGAATGAATAGATGTAAACTTTATTTAACATATTGCATATGGGTACAATACAATACGGCTCAATACAAACAATTGTTAAGGGAATGCAGACTGTTGTAGCTTGGACTGGGGTCCTTATAACAATAACTTGACAACACATGGTAGCTGCAGCTATTTGGGACAGCTGTCACCGGAAGGGCACGCAGATGGTATCTACTGCGCATGGGCGTTTTCGCAACAATGGCTCCGTGAAGGCTACACGACTGTTGTCGGCGAGTTTTGGCGCTGCTCAAAAACGGAAAACACAATTTAGCGTTTTCAGCGTATCCGCCAAAAAACGCCAAAAAACGCATTTCTGTGTAAAAGGGACATGAAACGTATTCAAGCGTATTCAAAAAACGACCACAAAAACACTAGTCTAACTGGCCCCTTATAGTTGTTTACTGTATTTGAAACAATACACCAACTGGCAAATCAACTCTGCTGGCCATGAGTCAGGCCTATACAAACAGACAAGGAGTGCCTTGAATAATGTGTTGGGCCAGTCTTGATGGGCGCTGTAAACCAGGCTGTGTACATTTGCTATGCTCCTGAAGTCATAACACTTTTAGTATCTCATCTCCTTCAGCTGTGGTGAACAGAGAAGACAGGCCTTTGGCACGTGTTTCTGATTTCAGAGCTGGTGAAATATCCATGGAAACTACACAGATACACCTGGAAACAAGCTGCTTCTCTCTCTCTCTGGAGGAGATCATGTAATCGGTCCGGTGTGTCTTTGTCTGTGCATTAGGTGACAAAACGTCTCTAATAAATTTGTATTGTTTTGTCTTGAAGAAAAGTTGTGTTGTTGCAAGCAGTTAGAGTAGATTTACAGCCCAGCACTTTCAGTGTCGTTGACCTCTGCCGATGTGCTCTAGTAAGTTATCTATCAGCCTGCCACGTCAAAGGGAAGTGGAGATGGGAGCGACTGTATGAGTGAAGTTGAGAATGCTGCTGAAGGACATCCAGCTGGTCCCCTTCTTCCTAAATGCCTTTGAGGAGAGGCTATTCTCCCTCATGACCGGTGCATGGATGGACCAGAGAAATTGATACAGTGTGGAGGTTGTGAAGAGCGAGATTCAAGTCGAAGCAAATTTCTCCTGCCAAAAGTTCTATAAACTTGCTCTTCATTAGAAGGCTCTAAGCAGCGCAGTCCAGTAAGAAGTAATAATTGATCAAAGGGCCTAGATGTCAAATTTACCAAATAATGTTTTGGGAGAGGCAGGCTAACGTTAAGATGCCCAATAACAAGACATAACTTGTTCAGCCTATGTTCTAGGGGTGTGTGGAGATGACATCTTTTCAACCATCAAAATGATCTGTATATGTATCTGTATTTGGATTGAAAAATGGAAGTGGACGTGGTTTATACCGGACGTTATAATAATTAATATAACTGTAGGAGCCGCATTTAAGTTTATTTTGTTTTGATTCATCCTGAATAGGGATGTCCCAATCATATTTGTTTGCTCCCGATCCGATCCCGATCATGTGATTTTGAGTATCTACCGATACCGATCTTTTCCGATCCGATCAAATTTATTTTTTTTATTATTTCTTTTATTTAATTTTTTTTTAATCCCAATTTCTCACATTACATTCACCCTGAATGTTGACGTTATCCAGGTGAAAAGTTAACTTCATTCAAGCGAGGCATTGCAATCCTTGACATAAATCATTTGATGTATAATTAAATCAAAGGAAATGCGTTTGGGTCTGAGAGTGTAGCTGGTCTGCTGTTCTGCAGCTGGATACTATTGGTTTGTTTTGGCAAAATTCTTCTGCTCTGTGTGACAATAAATAAATGAATGATGATATGCAATTTAAAACCAAAACTAAGGCCTCAGTATGAGTTTAAGACGTGAACATGGTCATGTTTGTTGATTTAAAAAAAAAAATCCAGATTTTTATTTATTTTTTGCCAATCCCGATCTTCGGAAAATCACGTGATCGGCCCCGATCCCGATCACGTGATCGGATCGGGACATCCCTAATCCTGAACCTTTACTAATACATGTTTCTATTTCAGTGAGTGGTGCGCTTTGCTCAGGTGAAGGGGGCAGGGCTAAAGCTATAAGCCACAGGTGCGGTGTGTTGGATTTTCAGCCAGTAATCAACTCGTCACCTGTGGTTCCGTGAAGTTTGGTTATCTTACTTGGAAGTCGACCTTCCCCGTACTGGCTGTAACATTGTTCCACCCCGTCAATGCACACGTACAAAGAATTAACTCGAAAACGTTGTCTCTTTCCTTGAGGTTGAAGTTTATTCTATAAACATAGCCTCTGTACCAGATGGAAAACAGTTCGGAAAAGTCTTTGAAGGTCTATTGAATTCCTTAAATCTACCGGTCTCTCCTGCTATCAGTTTGAAGATGGTGGAGGCCTAGTGGTTAGCCAAAAGCCTTCCTTGTTAGCCGAAGCTCGCTACTTCAGGGACAATGGGACATATTGGAAACTGTGCTTGTTTTTACGATCTAGAATGTATTCCACTGGCTCTACAACACTGAAGTTCTCCTTGTAATACTGCTTACGCAGATGTGCTGTACTTAGGGGGCCACCTTTTTGTATGGACCTTTGCACAGGATTACCAGAATAAATTGCATTAACAGTTTCTCTAATTGTACATTCATAAACAGTGAGGTTTTTCTGATGAAAGATGTCACTCACAATGTCACAAGATAATAAAATCAAATGATGGAGTTCCCCTAGAAACACATCAAGAGCAGTGCTTGGTACATGGACCAAATGCTCCAACTTCAGCAAAGCAGCTGCAAATCCTTGCTCTATGACCTCCTGCAAGTCCTCAGTATGAGAATGACTACTTGAAGGAATGGCAGTATCTGACTGCTCTACACACTCCTGACTATTTGCCTCCAATTCATTCAGAGATGCTATCGTAGTTACAATCACTCCAGGTTTAAAATCAACCAATGTGTGATGGCAGTGTTTTCTGTTTTTGTGTGACTTAAATGTGCCAGAAATGTTTGTTTTAAAGTCACAGCCTAAAAACATACAATCAACCGTCTCACTTCTTTTGAGATGTGCATTTATATGACAAAAATAATCCTTCTCTGATGCTAAATCCCTGCAAGCACAAAGGCTGCAACTGAATATTGCCTTCTCTTTCTGAGTGACCTCAGTGGAATGGGTTTTATTGTGGTGGACAATAAGGGCATTCCACGTCTTAAATGTACATGGGCAGTGCAGGTACGTACATGGAAAGGGATAACTACTTCCAAATCGTGGATGCCTTAACCTGTAGTGATGCAAAAGCTTGAACCTACTTGATACAGTTTCTGTGCACCCCTTACATCTCCACATTCCCAGCACCTAACCCTGTAACATAAATCAAGACCATCATTAGTTACATTATTAAAGCTCTGATCACTAGGCCTAATTATAATAAAGGTCTACTGCACTAACAATTCAAAACATTATGGAAATGTACTAGTGCTATCAATTCATAAATAATGGATATATCTTTAAATACAAGGACAAACACTAACCAGCTAAATGTGTTTTAATGTGTTATGATGCTGTTAAAGAATGCCTTAATAGTGATGCAAAAGCTTGGGACCTACTTGATCATTTCTGTTACATTCCCAGCACCTGTAACATAAATCAAGACCATCATTAGTTACATTATTAAAGCTCTGATCTCTAGGCCTAATTATAATAAAAGGTCTACTGCACTAACAATTCAAAACATTATGGAAATGTACTAGTGCTATCAATTCATAAATAATGGATATATCTTTAAATACAAGGACAAACACTAACCAGCTAAATGTGTGTGTTATGATGCTGTTAAAGAATGCCTTAATAGTGATGCAAAAGCTTGGGACCTACTTGATCATTTCTGTTACATTCCCAGCACCTGTAACATAAATCAAGACCATCATTAGTTACATTATTAAAGCTCTGATCTCTAGGCCTAATTATAATAAAAGGTCTACTGCACTAACAATTCAAAACATTATGGAAATGTTCTAGTGCTATCAATTCATAAATAATGGATATATCTTTAAATACAGGGACAAACACTAACCAGCTAAATGTGTTTTAATGTGTTATGATGCTGTTAAAGAATGCCTTAATAGTGATGCAAAAGCTTGGGACCTACTTGATAATTTCTGTTACATTCCCAGCACCTGTAACATAAATCAAGACCATCATTAGTTACATTATTAAAGCTCTGATCTCTAGGCCTAATTATAATAAAAATGTCTACTGCACTAACAATTCAAAACATTATGGAAATGTACTAGTGCTATCAATTCATAAATAATGGATATATCTTTAAATACAAGGACAAACACTAACCAGCTAAATGTGTGTGTTATGATGCTGTTAAAGAATGCCTTAATAGTGATGCAAAAGCTTGGGACCTACTTGATAATTTCTGTTACATTCCCAGCACCTGTAACATAAATCAAGACCAAGTTCAAGTTCAAGTTCTTTAATAGTTGTCATACAGAAGTACAGAATACTTTCATACAAAATGCTTCTTACTGTTACGCTCCAGAGACTGTGCTAGACAAGATAGTATCAAATAACATAATATAGCATGTAATTTAGAAGAAGAAAAATGAGGTCACAGTGTTCGGTATAGACATATGTACAATGTTCTGAGTTACCATATAATATACAATACTATGCAGTGTACTAATGTACAGTACTATCTAGTGCAAAGCAGAAATGGGATGAGGTACAATTTTAGGTACAATTTACAGTAAGGTGTACGAGTTGTAGTGCAATCCTTCATCAATAAATATAAAGTGTGGGGAGTGGGTGCTACAGTGTGTTTGTTTAAAGTGGGTGTGTGCTATAAAGTGTGTGGAGTGGGTGCTACAGTGTGTTTCATCATTAGTTACATTATTAAAGCTCTGATCTCTAGGCCTAATTATAATAAAAAGGTCTACTGCACTAACAATTCAAAACATTATGGAAATGTACTAGTGCTATCCATTCATAAATAATGGATATATCTTTAAATACAAGGACAAACACTAACCAGCTAAATGTGTTTTAATGTGTTATGATGCTGTTAAAGAATGCCTTAATAGTGTTGCAAAAGCCTGGGACCTACTTGATCATTTCTGTTACATTCCCAGCACCTGTAACATAAATCAAGACCCGAATTAGTTACATTATTAAAGCTCTGATCTCTAGGCCTAATTATAATAAAAAGGTCTACTGCACTAACAATTCAAAACATTATGGAAATGTACTAGTGCTATCAATTCATAAATAATGGATATATCTTTAAATACAAGGACAAACACTAACCAGCTAAATGTGTTTTAATGTGTTATGATGCTGTTAAAGAATGCCTTAATAGTGATGCAAAAGCTTGGGACCTACTTGATCATTTCTGTTACATTCCCAGCACCTGTAACATAAATCAAGACCATCATTAGTTACATTATTAAAGCTCTGATCTCTAGGCCTAATTATAATAAAAAGGTCTACTGCACTAACAATTCAAAACATTATGGAAATGTACTAGTGCTATCAATTCATAATTAATGGATATAACTTTAAATACAAGGAGACTATTTGACCGTAGACACCATGAACCTGAAACAATCATTTCACTGATCACTACAGTGTTGAGCTTATTTCTATTCATCAATGGGACTTCATTAGCTAGCTAGTAGTTAGACAATATAACACAGCTAAGTAACGTTAGGGCCCAGTCACACATTCACAAAATTATTGTGACCGGGCCCCTAATTAACCATAGCTAACGTTAGCTAGCTACCCAGCTATAAGCATACCTTAGAGGCACTAACTAACGTTAGCTAGCTTGTCTAAAGCTAACGTTAGCTAGCTCGTCTATTGTAGCTAACATAAGCTAGCTTGTCTATAGCTAACGCGAGCTGTCCAAACATTTTATGCTGTGTAGCTAGCCAGTGGCTAACCCAACGCTTGTCTGATAGACAGGCTAATAGAGGAAATGTCGCCCAGTGCCCACTTGAACACCAACATAAATCAATTTGATGAACTTACTTTCAATTCGGGAGTTCTTTCTCAAAAGACGAATTTTCAGTTCTTCTCTCAGAGTCCATCAGACTTTCTGGCAGTCGAATACTATTTCCGGTATACTATTTCCGGTTGGTGACTCTACTTAATTTAACTGAGTTGTCAGTTTTCAATCAACGCGAGAGAAACCAGTAAATTCAACATTCTCCATAAACAACGGAAGTTTACTTGATTAAAACATGATCACAAAAGGATTATAAATGAATTAGTTGAATGCACTAACTGTATTCGTGTAAATTCAAAGACCTGCTCTTTCCCATTTTTTCAGTGTAGGGCTAAAAACACAATGAAATAAAATAATAATAATAAATAATATATGCTTCTCTTAGCAGACGTAGCTTAGCTTAACATTTAACTCCCAAAACATCCCAGGGAACTAATGGGATAACTGGGGATGTTGTTTGCTCCTGACAAGAGTCTCAAAGTCTGACAAAGCAACTCTGAGGTTGTGCTCAATGTCCAATCGGTTCCTCTGCTTTGTCTTCAGCTGGACCAGAGCTGAGAAGCCACTTTCACAAAGATAGGTAGTGCTAAAAGATTTTTTTTTAAAGAAATTGCAAAAAAAAACACATCCGCGACCCACTCAAAATGGCCCCGCGGCCCACTTTTGGGTCGCGACCCACCAGTTGAGAAACACTGCTCTAGAGGCTAGTCCTAGAGTTAATCGGATTACTTTGTTCTGGGAAACCTGTAACTTATCTTTTAAAACTTTGGTCAGACCTCCGTACCAAGAACAGATAGCATAGTCGAAGCAACAAGAAACAAGAGAATTAGCCAGGATGCGAAGACTTTCAGGGTCTAATAAATGTGCTTTCCTGGCCAGAAATTTAGTTCTGCCATTCACCTTGCTCATAGTTTTGAGAGCCATGGATTCCTCGCTCAGACTGCTGTCTAGGTGGTAACCTAGATAGCTTATACACTTTTTTACCGCAAAAAGCTGGCCCTTGAGATTTATCCTGGGCGAGACCAGCTTCCGCAGCCTGGGTTGGGAACCAAAGATGATGTATTCTGTTTTGGCCATATGCAGAGATAATTTATTGTCAATGAGCCAATGTTTTATGTTAGAGAATTCCTTACTGAGAGTGGCCTGTAGCTTGTCCACATCCTTATCGGAGGAAAGGATAGCAGAGTCATCCGCATAGAGAAACAGGTTCACATTACAGGCAGCTTGCATATCGTTAATATAAATTAAAAACAATAACGGGCCCAGGACACTCCCTTGAGGGACTCCGCAAGTCACTGGTAGGGCGGATGAGTGATGGCCATGGATGTCTGTCAATTGGTCTCTATTGGAGAGATAAGAGGAGAACCATTTTAGGCTAACAGGGCTGATACCAAGGGCTGACAGTTTGTTAAAAAGAAGGCTGTGGTTGACAGTGTCAAAAGCCTTTTGCAGGTCAATTAAAATCAGAGAGTTTGCCAGCATCCATTTCAGCTCTGATAAAATCAGCTAAAAAAAGTAAACAAGAATCGGTGGAATGTGATTTCCTAAAACCTGAATGAAATTTATATAATAATTTTGAGTCTGTAATATACTCATAGAGCTGCTCGTGAATTATTTTTTGGATTTTCTTTGGGGATTTTTTTTTTTTTTGGGAAATCATCTGGCGACCCACCCCCGTGGCGACCCCCACTTTGGGAACCACTGCCTTATTGAACCACGGGTAAGATCTCTGCTTAACTCTAATAGTTCTAGAAGGGGTTACTGCATCTATGGCAGAAGCAAACAAGGATTAAAAATGTGCCCAGACCTGATTAACATTAACCTGATTATGGTTGTAATATATAGCTGCATCTCTGTCTCAGTATCTTACACAGTAACTAAGCAGCTAAGGTATTTTACGTTATGCTCAGCCACATCTCACTGGTTATGCTTCTAGGGGCATTTAGCTACCCATCATTATATGTATATTTTGCCCCTCACATTATAAAAGGCACCATTATTTCCTACAACATGGAGGAAGAATGGGCATTCTAAACATTCTGGGAAAGTCCTCTATTGACTATGAATAGGAATATAGGCAGTATGCCTGGTGGAGATTTGCGCTCTACTGAGCACACATTTCTATTTAGGCCTATTTATTTAGCTTTTTCATTTTGCATAACCCCATTCATATTGTGATGGGAATTTTGATCAGACACTCAAGACACACATTCATCAAAGAAGGCACTTTAATAAAGGATTATTTCTCTTCTGTTACATTCAGATGTTTTTGGCCTGAAAATAGAATAGTCCTGCAAACAGGTGAAACTGTATTGCAATGTGTGGTTATTTGATAACATGATACCAGCCAAATAAGCCATATTGCTAAATCAAAGGGGCTATTGCAACGTGTTTCATAAATCTTGGTCAAGGTACCTTGTTAAATCAATTCTACACTTTGATTTATGAGTATGATTTTGCCCCAAATTCTAAAAGTTACTCACTTTAAATCAGCATGAGTAGTGGTTAAATGTCACTGATATGTGTGTAGATTTAACCCCTGTTCTGACCTCTATTTGTTTACGAGGACTGTATGTCCACAAATATTGACTGAACTGTCCAGAGGCACAGGAATAATGTGAATTTAGGGCTGGGTTGAATTGTTTAAAAACACAAATTAGAGCAGTCTTTTGCAATGCAATGCATTCTGAACATTTATATTTCATCAACATGTCATACTCCATTGAGAATCTATGAAATTATGGACCTATTATTTACATTATGCTAAAATAATTTAATCCCAGATTGTTGATAAATGACACTAGAGACAAAGGACTCCTAGTCCAAGGACTTTGGACTACTTAAAATAGACTCCCCCTTCCACCTGATGGACATATACTATGTACCTGTACTACTATTATTTATGATTTATATACATATAGAACTGCTCCACATGGTTTTTAATATATCATGCTTTAAGTACTGTAGTTTTAATGTAGTTGGTGTTTTTTTATATAGCGGTCTTTTTATTGTAGTTTTAACAATTCTTTTTTAGTGGTGAGTGTCTATGTATTGTGACTGTATGTTTGTCTTTCAACCACTGCACAAATGAAGTTCCGAAAGGAAAATAAAGTAATTTGAAGTTGAAGTTGAAAGACTTTTTGAGATTCAGAGCATGTGTGTCAGTATGTTTTTGCAGTGTTGTGGTGATTATGACGGCGAGACGAGAGACATGCCTTGTGAACACCCCTTCTGCACCACATCTGTTAAGGCAATAAAGGCGATGCAGAGACAAGAATGCATTGTTAAGATGCTTGTCCTGGAATGAACCGAGTGGACATTTTTGACTTGTGTCCAAATTCGGTAGTGTCTTGATGGGATATTAAATCATATCCATCTAAATCTTCAACAAATATGTTCTATAAAAAATATTTGGCTGGATACGGACCACTAGCCTAGCTTAAAACTCTGGGACAGGTGTTTTTGGTCTTGTGGTCCATATCCGCTTCCATTCATTTGTGCTAGACTAGATAAGCTTGCATCTGGATAGCTTTCTAGGAAATGTGTATCTATCTTAAGACAATAAGCACAGTTCCCATAATGTTGGCGAACTTGGCGTGTTCCTTTTAAAGAACCAATTCACTGAAAAAGAATGCAGACTTCTTAGGCCTACATGCATAATGTCACATATTTACCTTTATGCTTGAATGTGCTTGTTTAGAGATTTTTTGTGAGTTAATACATCTGATTCTGTCCTCTGAACGATGTAATCCGGAATTCTGTTAAAAACTGCCCAGTGAAATGATGAAAGTGAAAAGGAGCATGGCCCGAAGGCTCAAAGAGGCATAGGCCCTACTGTTGGAAATGTTGTTTCAAAATTAGTTAGCCGTTTTATATACTTCAACAAATATAATTTTTTCCCACTTTACTCAAATGTAGTCCATCAGATGAGATCAATTTGAGGTTAATATTGGAAATACAATGTTAATAAAGATTGTATCATGCTATTATGACCTAAATATTGTAGATTTTGTGTAAACAAGGCCAAAAGTGGAAGACTAATGTGAAAAGGGGGAATCCACAAAGGGTTTGCGCGGCTTTTTCCGACACATATCGCTCTCAAAGGACGCGCAGCGGGTGAAATGAATGTGGCCCATGTGTTGCTTCAGCATTGCGTCCGGTGCAATTGCCATGTCCCCTTTCTATGTAAATGAGCCTCTTCACAGGTGATCATGGCAGCAGTAACAGCCAGTGGCGGCTCGCCACTAGGGGCGCAAGGGCGCCGACCCACCTGCTGGCCAGCTGCTGTTAAATCAGAGAAGAAGAAAATAAAACTTTTTCGTTTTTGTGTTTTATAGCCCTATAAATAATATAAACATGTTTAAAATGAATAATATTTACTCATTTTAAGTATGTTTGTATTTCCGATGCACAATATAACGTTATTATCTAAATTAAAAAAACATCGTTTTCATGAGCAGGAAGTGACGTTTTTTTTTATTTTTTCGTATTTCTCGCCCGGGCTAGAAGCGATAGCGCTCTGAGTGCGCGTCACAGTTTGATCGCTGTCTCCGTCACAGCCAATCAGTGCATAACGCGTTGTGCGTTGAAATATGACTATTATGTTGGAATCCGAGCGCGATTTGAAGCGGTCTAGGCAGCAGCGTGAACTTCCGTGAAGAATTTTCATAGCCGCATTTTCGTGGAGACGCTCTCTGATTGGCCGACGCGATGCCCGTTTTTTTCCATAGCCGCATTTCTCGGGTTGGCTTAGAGAGAGAATGCGCCAGGAGGAGGTAGTTCTTATCACAGCAACAGCAGTTCAGTCGACTCGTCAACAACAACAGCAACTACACTGAGCTTAGGCACTCTTTCAAAGTTGGTTAAGGTTAGAGTTTGTCTTAGAGCATGGCGATAGAACGCCAGGTAGTTTGCAGGCTGTTCGAGGCGGAAATGGACAAAGACACAGCTCTTCACTCACACAGCTTGTTGGCTAACAACAAGCTATATGGATGCGGACAATGGATGGACATCAACACAGGCTGGATGGACAATGCCATGGAGTGGATATACTTTATCAACAAACCAACAACAAGGTAGATTAGCGATCTTAACTCTAGTTTAATACATGATACGTTGTCTACTGATGCCGCATAACGTTGTAACGTTACAGCTACTGCTAGCTGTTAGCTCCGTCATCTTAGCTGGCCACTTTTATAATTACTTCATGGAAACGGAGTAACGTTAACGTTTAAACGTTATGTCGAGGTCATACAATACTACAGTCGACATAAGGTTAACGTTACCCCGTTTCCATGAAGTGTTTAAATAGCAGCAATCTTGTTGAAAATGTAACTTTACTAAAATGCTCTCTCTCTCTCTCTCTCGCTCTCGCTCTCGCTCTCTCTCTCTCTCTCTCTAATTTCGCCGCATGTGGGACATAACCACTCAGACAATGAATGGTAACTTGTTTAAAATAACGAGCTTTACAAATGTGTTTATTATTGAATGGATCTGACATCATCTGAGAGAGAGAGAGAGAGCGAGAGAGAGAGAGAGAGAGAGAGAGCGAGAGAGAGAGAGAGAGAGAGCTGTGCGTGTTTGTGTTGGGCTTTTTTTACCAAACATTTGCAAAATGTTTGGTATAGCGCCCCTAGTGGCGAAGTACCCAGCGGCCGCCACTGGTAACAGCGTGACCGCGAAATAATATTTCGAAGGAGAATATCACTCTGGATGAAATCAAGGATGATATTGAGCAGCCAATGTTGTGGCGTTATGCTCCAGAATAAACTCTATTTATTTATTCCGAGTTGGTTTCCCACTTCAGTTTGAAAGTTGTGTTTCTGTTTGTTATTTTTTTCTTTTCTATATAAGCGACAATTAAATGGGATATAAACTAAATTAAATATAGCACAATACAATATAGTACAATAGAATTATAAGTGACGAAGCTGTCTTTTTTTAACACTGTCGGCTTCCCCAATGTCGTGGGCGCGATTGCCTGCACTCACATTGCAATTGTACCACCTGCCGAAAATTAGCAAGTTTTTCGAAATAGGAAACATACCTATTCCATCAATATCCAGGTGGTGTGTAACGCCAGTAATTTAATTACTAATGTGGTTGCCAAGTTCCCTGGGTCAGTGCACGACAGCTACATCTTTCGGAACAGCAGTCTATACCGAACGATGCAAGCCATGGATGGCAATACCTGGTTACTGGGTTAGAAAGTATTCTTCAGAAAACGTTTGTGCTGTAATATTCATTGCAAATATAGGAAAAAGTATGCGCTTTTGTATCATAGGGGACGGCGGGTGAACGTGGAGCAGCAATGCAGCATACAACCGGGCTCACCACAGTTAACTGTGGTGTTCCACAAGGAAGCATACTAGGACCACTACTGTTCCTAATTTATGCAAATTACATGTCGTCAGCTTGTGACTGCAACTTGTTCCTGTTTGCGGACGACTCAGCCCTGCTGGTCTCTGACAAGAACAAGTTACAGGTTGAAAAAACCCTCAGCTCGGAACTAGGCAAAATCTGCATATGGCTCGCCGACAACAAACTATCATTACACATGGGCAAAACAGAGTCCATTCTCTTCGGTTCAAATAACAAACTCAGCAAAACAGACGGCTTCTCAGTTACAGTGGGTGACAATATTGTCACAAGGAAAGATGAAATTACCTACCTGGGTTCCATCCTAGAGGCTAATCTTTCCTGTGACAAAATGGCATCCAATGTAATAAAAAAAGTCAATCAACGAACTCGATTCTTGTACCGGATCTCCTCCCTGGTAAACAAGAATACCCTGAAGACTCTGGCAGGAGCACTCATTCAAGGGTACTAGGACTATGCTTGCACCTCATGGTACCAAAGCACCTCAAAGGCACTAAAAACCAAATTACAAACATCTCAAAACAAACTAGTCAGACTACTGCTTGACCTGACTCCTAGAACCCACCTCACCCCTGCACACTTTGCCAACCTAGGATGGCTTAGAGTAGACAACAGAGTACAGCAACTTGCAATGGGCCTGGTCTACAAGATACACTACACGACCAAGGTACCCATGTACATGTCAAAATACTTCCCAAAGGTCAGTGAATACCACGATCACAACACCAGAGGGAGCTCCACAAATCATGTAAAACCCAGATTCGGCTCAAACAAGGGACTAAACACGTTTCGCAATTATGCCACAACAATGTGGAACGCCCTACCCAAAGCTGTAAAGGAATGTAAATCACTACCCACCTTCAAAAACACTCTCAAAGAACACCTACAGGAGACTGCAATTCAAAACTGGCCCCTACAAATGTCCTAACCCAGTTGTACAATAAAGACCAAGCATGGCTTTGTCAGTATTCCAATGTACAGCCCCACCCAACCCCACCCCACCTACCCAACCTCCTCCAATGTACAGTTTCCATGTCAAATGTATGTCAGTATTCCAATGTACAGTGTCCCCCCCCCCCCTACCAACCCCCCCCCACCTCCAATGTACAGCCCCACCCCACCTACCCAACCTCCCCCAATGCACAGTTTCTATGTCAAATGTATATACTCTTCTTCTGGATTTTTTTAGTATCACAAACAGTACTGTATTTGAAAATCTGGTATGTCATAAATGTATAGATGTAGCAGTACTGTCTATCTGTATGTCATGTGTGTCATATGATGAATTGAAAATGGGGGACCCTGATGGAAACAAGACGAAAGTCTTTCTCAGGTCTGCATCCTCTTAACAATTGTATGTATTGAGCTGTACTGTACTGTACCCATTCTGCAATCTGTTAATAAACTTTTCAATCAATCAATCAATCAATCAATCACATCAGAACACGTGGTGTGATCGAGCGCACATTTGGCTTATTAAAGATGCGTTTTAGATGCCTCAATCGCACTGGTGGGACAAGTGTGCCAGATAATTATGGTTTAAGTTTAAGTTTATTTGGAACCCCATTAGCCACAGCAGTGCTGTGGCTGTTCTATGGGGTCCATAACACGTAAAATACAGACTGTATACACTCACAACATTCACATGTCATTAAAACAACAATAAATACTCCTAATCAAATTCATAATACAATACAACAATACCAACTCATAATTAATTCATAATACAATACAGCATAATATACTATTTAGCTTTTACATACATTATCTATGTTCATATCAACCAATTATACAATCTTCTAATAATATATCCTTATCAGACCCATACCTTTTCATCCACGTATATCCCTATCTCTTTATCAGACATACATTTCCATTCACGTACTATCTATTAGGGAATGTCAATTTATTATTATATTATCATTAGTGCTGTCAGGCGATTAAAAAAATTAATCTAATTAATTACAGGATTTGTAATTAATTAATCTAATTAATCGCATTTTAATCGCATAACCATTTTATGCCTGATATTCTATATTATATAATCATATTTCAAATTGCATGTGTCCGGATGGCAGAATTCAGTACTGTATCTACAAAACCTTCTGTTTAATCATCTTCCATCTATTAATTTGCTTAGATTTTTCAGGTCTGGTCAATTTGAGCATGGTGTTATTCACAGTCAAAGATACAAAAAAATGTATTGATATTCTCATTTGGTTCATTACAATTTACTCAAAATAAAATTTTCATTCAATCAATCACCGCGCAGATTGATTGATTGAATGAAAATGTTATTAACAGATTGCAGAATGGGTACAATACAGTACGGCACACAATTGTTAAGGGGATGCAGACCAGGGAATCCATTCTTTGTGGATCTAGCCCACAGTATTTCTGACACTGGGAATACATTCCCTGAGATAGATCTCCCTAGAATCAGATACCAAGAACATGCAAATGGACCATATTAAAAAATAAAAAAAGTCTGTAAATGTGTATTCTACATTATTATGGAATGAATGAGATACAAAAAAAATATTATATAAAAAAAAAAAAAAAAAAAAACTTTTTTTTTTGTAATTAATTTTGAGTTAATTTTCATAACGCGATAATTTGCTGTGTAATTAATTAATCTAATTAACGCGATAAACTGACAGCCCTAATTATTATATATTATTATTGTATTATTATTTATTATTATACAGGCCTAGGTTATAATCACAATAAAGGGGTGGTGTATTAAAAAACGAAATATGAACTAAGTTAAGCACAATAGAATATAATATAATTATGAAATCAAATATAGGCCATGGCTTTACAATTTAATAAAGCTATTTTCAAGTCTTACTGGACAAAATAAATACAAAGAAAATATGAATTAATGTTCAATCTAAATAATACCTCTTCTGTATTAGAAGATCCAGCTTTCAAGAATATATCTTTGTATCTTTTCAATGTAATGTAAATTATAAAACAGTAACCTGACAAAGATAATGCATAACTTGCAATTACTGTACAAAACGAATTTATTACACACGTAATCCTTAGAATGATTGTATCATAAGCATCTTATATCATCATAAATCAAACCAAAACATAAGTTTGAGGCATCAAAATAGTTTTAAATTATTTTCTTTATCTCTCTGTATAGTTGCATACTTCAATCAATTCAGTCAACTTTGCCATCAAACTCTTGCCTCGCACAGCTTTAATGTTTAATGTTTTTGTCTGCAGTTAATCTGTAATGTACATTTTCGCTTTGGCATATTGTGAGCAGAATCAATGCCGGTCCGATCTGTCCGCTTCCTCCTCTGTTTGTGTGTGAGCGTAGTAGGGCCGCTCACAAAGCAGTCTTCTCTGGGAAAACGTCACATGCAACAGAGTACCGTGGTATTCGGTGCAACGCGCCAGTAAATGTAAGAATATGCATAATGGTCCCGCGGAAAACAATGAAGTCCGGACTGATATCTGCCAACAGCGCTGCTGTCAGGAATCCCTGCAAGCAGATCAGGAAAAATAATGGGCGTGTCAACGCTGGTATCATCCGCGCAATGTGCTTTTAGTGGATAGCTCGCAAACACAGAGCAGAATCCGCTGGTGCGATTAGCTTCGCGCAATCCATTCTTTGTGGATTCCGCCCTAATTCGTCCTACATAGACAAATTAACACATTTTCCTATACAATTTTAAATCCAGTGAAATATGTTTTGTTAAGGTTCAAACAAAGTACTATTACAGTACATCTTCTCTGTTGGCACAACATTAAAACCTAAACTACTATCATCATCATCATCATCATCATCATCATCATCATCATCATCAAAGAGATCGTCAAAGTCTATCTCTCCAATCTCTTTTTTTTTGAACAAATGTTTTTTATTTCCCCTTTTTTTACATGAAACAAGACAAACAATACAGTAACAGTAATAATCAACGATAAATCACAGGACAATAACAGAAATCATAATAACAATAATGACAGTCCAGTAATTAAATCAGAATGAAAGTAGACTAAATTACATAAAAATAATAAATACAATACATGGGCTCTTGCTCGCTCCCCCCCCCCCCCCCTACTTGGGCTATACATCCACTACTTCATTCAACATCAGAGAATTCCAAATGTATATGCGTTCCTTTATCTTATCCACCACAGCTACCCAGACTGCTATGCTGGCTTCATTAACACCTAAAATTCGTGCAGTAGATATCTCTAGATAAATCACATCGAGATAGGTGAGAATATCCGGTTGAATCCAGCGTGACGCTATCAACTTTTTGGCAGCCGTAAGACCCGCCAAAATGAGTCTCTTTACATGTACAGAGGTCGGTAACTGAGAAACATCATTCAACAACAGTACAGAAGGCAATGTCGGTATGGTCAGAGATAAAAATTCTGATAATTGAGTTGTGATATTTTCCCAGAAAGTCTTAACAGGAGGGCATTCCCAATACATATGCATATATGTACCAATAGTATCGTTTGAACACAAGGATCATCGAGAGTCAGGTCTGAGACCCATTAGGTACAATCGTCTAGGGGTCAGGTAAGTCCTATAAACAAAGTTAAGATTAATCTGTTGGTGATCTGGGTTGCATGATGATAGCCGAACATTTTCCCAGACTGCATCCCAATCAAAATCTACTTCCAGGCTTGGGATATCCTTCCTCCAAACCGAGTCTAGGGGAAGGACCTTATATGAGGACGTAAGTAAGTAAGTAAGTAAGTAAGTAAGTAAGTAAGTAAGTAAGTAAGTAAGTAAGTAAGTAAGTAAGTAAGTAAGTAAGTATTTATAAAGCACCTTTCATACATGTCATGTAGCTCAAAGTGCTGTACACAATTATAGGCATATATAACGATAAAAGCAATAAAGTCACAGTGATCAGTTAAGATCAATGTTTAAAAAAAAAAAATAATAATAATAATAGTAACGTAAAAATGAAAATAACATAAAAACAGTCATTTGCTTACCAGTTTGGGAGAACAGGTCCGCACAAACATTTCCGCTCAGTGGCAACCGGAAGTGCACTAAACCAATGCACTTGTATGGTAGGTAGCAATGTTTAGCTCTTATAACGCTAGTGTAGTTACGTTTTTATCAGTGGTCATAGTTGGGTCCATAGTGCTTTACCAAGTCCCATGGATCCATCAGTGGCCGTGTATTGTGTGCGTATGTACCCGTTCCCTCATGTGGTCAGTGGCCAGAGTTTGGGTCCATAGTGCTTTACCAAGTCCCATGGACCCATCAGTGGCCGCGTCTTGTGTGCGTATGTACCCGTTCCCTCATCTAAAAAGTTGGGTCCACAAGGCTTATCCTAGCCTCATGGATCCATCAGGTTTTTCCAAGCGATAACTATTTGTAAGTGGCGATAAAAGTCAGAGACGAAGCCAATCAACAGATTAATCTTAATTATATTCATAGGACTTACCTGACTCCTATAAGATTGAACCGAATGGGGCTTAAACAAGACTCTGGGGTGATATCGGTACATTTATACATATGTACTGGGAATGCCCCCCTGTTAAGATATTCTGGGAAGAAGTAACCACGCAATTATCAGAATTTTTATTTCTGACCATACCTGTACTGCCCAGTGGCGTCGCGTGGGTAAAATAACAGGGGAAGCCAAAAAAAATGTATTAACATTTTTTTTATTAAATATTTTTATTAATATTAATATTTTTTTTATTTTTTTTTTTTAAGTCAAGCAGTCACCATGTACACTACAGTATGGCTCGGCGGCCAGTCAAACTTTCTTTTTATTTATTTAACAGATTGCAGAATGGGTACAATACAGTACGGCTCAATACACACAATTGTATAAGGGGATGCAGACCAGAGAAAGACGTTTGTCTTGTTTACATCAGGGTCATTAAGCTAACAAACAAAAAACATGTTTGGCTGTAATCCAAATGCTCCTCTATGGGGTCAGCCAAATGCTGTGACAATCCACATTCTACAAACCATTGGTCAGGGCGGGTACACATTGTTAAATAAATTAGGCTACCCACAGCCTGTCTTGCGTTGCTGGTAGGGTTAGCTCGCCTAGTGCAGCTTTCAATACACAGTAGCAGGAGTTGGTTGGGCTTGACATGCCGAGACAGCTTGTACACAACCCTCAGCCTGTCTGGCCTCACGTGGTATGAGGCTGTAATCCATCACCTGGAAGACAATAGGCGTGGGAAGAGGACTAACAAGCCAACTCCAAAACCCTCCCCCAGAGATGGGGGTTGGGCGTGGGGCCAACAACCCCATCCCGTAGAAAACAAACCGTTACAAAAACGCCGACAACAGAACAGACCTCAGCCCTGGAAGAAGAAGGATCCTCAATGAGAGGAAATATGACGCTGTGTGATGAAAGCTGTCAAGTCACAGAAGTCACAGAGTCGAAACCCCTTCTGTCAACCAGAGACATACAAATTGGAACATGGAACGTCAGGACCTTGTATGAGACCGGAAAAACCATACAAGTAGCAGCAGAAATGAGGAGATACAAACTAGACCTTTTAGGAATTAGTGAGTCACGATGGACGCAATCTGGACAACAAAGACTACAGACAGGAGAGCTGCTACTCTACTCTGGGCACGAAGAAGACAAAGCCCCTCACACCGAGGGGGTTGGCCTTTTGCTATCAACAACAGCAAAGAAAGCACTGATTGGATGGGAGGCACATGGATCAAGAATTATAACAGCCACCTTCAGAACCAAGAAGAGGAAAATCAAGTTGAACGTGATACAATGCTATGCACCAACCAATGACAGCGATGATGGAAAAAAGGATGATTTCTACAACAGACTACAGAGCATCCTGGAACAACAAAAAGGAAAAGACATCAGCATTCTCATGGGAGACTTCAATGCAAAGATTGGCGGAGACAACACAGGCTTCGAAAAAGTGATGGGAAAGCATGGCCTAGGATAAATGAATGAGAATGGAGAGAGATTTGTGGACACCTGTGCCCTGAACAACCTGGTTGTCGGAGGAAGCGTCTTCCCACATAAGAGAATCCACAAGGCAACCTGGGTATCACCGGATGGAGTGACCGAGAACCAGATAGACCACTTCTGCATAACCAGCAAGTTCAGGAGATCACTACAAGACCTATGAGTAAGGCGAGGAGCAGACATAGCATCAGACCACCACCTACTAAGCGCTACGCTCAAGTTGAAACTGAAGAAACACTGGATGGAAACAACATCAAAGAAACAGATATTCAATGTCCACCTCTTAAAAGACACACAGATAAGAGAAGTGTTCACACTGAAGCTGAAGAATAGATATCAAGCCTTGCAAGATCTAAGCAGTGACGAAGGAGACCAGCAATACCAATGGGAAAGGATAAGGGAAACTCTCACAACAACATGTAAGGAAGTGATAGGAATAAAGAAGAGACACCATAAAGAGTGGATATCAGCAGAAACACTACGCAACATAGAAGAAAGGAGACAGAAAAAGGCAGAAGTTAACAACAGCAGAACAAGGGCAACCAAGGCAAACGCGCAAAGAGAGTACACTCAGGCAAACAGAAAGGTCAAAAGAAATGCCAAGAAGGACAAGCGAAACTACATCGACAACCTGGCTAAAGAAGCAGAAGAGGCAGCAGCAAAAGGAAACATGAAGGAACTGTATGACACCACCAAGAAACTGTCCGGAAAGTTCAGCAGACCAGAACGACCAATCAAAAACAAGGAAGGAAAGACCATCACAAGACTGGACCAACAGCAAGAGGGATGGGCAGAGTATTTTGAAGAACTACTGAATAGACCGGCACCACCTAACCCCCCGGACATTCAACCTGCGGAGACTGACATAGTCATCAACTGTGGAAAGCCCAGCAAGCAGGAAATCCAACAGGCCATTGCACAACTAAAGAATAGTAAGGCAGCAGGACCAGACAACATCCCTGCAGAGGCACTGAAGGCAGACATAGACACCTCGGTAGAGATGCTACACCCTCTGTTTGAGAAGATCTGGGAGAAAGAAGAAGGGCCAACGGATTGGAAAGAAGGCTACTTGGTCAAAATACCTAAGAAAGGAGACCTCAGCCAATGCCACAACTACAGAGGAATCATGCTTTTATCAGTGCCAGGAAAAATCTTCAACAGAATCCTCCTCGAACGAATAAAGAAAGCGGTGGATCCGCAGCTAAGAGACCAGCAGGCAGGCTTCCGGCCCAATAGATCATGTGTGGACCAGATTGCAACCCTCCGAATCATAGTCGAGCAATCATTGGAATGGAACTCTCCACTATACATCAACTTCGTAGACTATGAGAAGGCATTTGACAGCCTCCATAGAAACACCCTCTGGAAACTGCTTCGACACTACGGCATACCAGAAAAGCTTGTCAACATCATGAGGAACTCCTATGAAGGTATGACCTGCAGAGTCATACACAGCGGACAGCTCACACGAAGCTTCCAAGTGAAGACCGGAGTAAGGCAAGGTGGTATCCTGTCCCCTTTCCTCTTCCTCCTGGCCATCGACTGGATATTGAAGACCACAACAGCACAGAGGAGAAACGGGATCCAGTGGACACTCACAACACAACTGGACGACCTAGACTTCGCAGACGACCTTGCCCTACTATCCCACAGTCGACAACAGATGCAGGAGAAGACTAACATACTGGCAGACACCTCAACACAACTAGGCCTCAACATCCACCAAGGAAAGACCAAAATACTCAAGATCAACACAAACAACAAAGACCCAGTAAACCTGGAGGGAACAGCACTTGAGGAAGTAGAATCCTTCACCTACCTAGGTAGCATCATAGATAAGAAGGGTGGCACGGAGGCAGATGTCAGAGCAAGAATCAGCAAGGCAAGGGCCTCATACATCCAACTAAAGAACATCTGGAGCTCCAAGGTTATCAGTCAGCAGACAAAGATCAGACTATTCAAATCCAACATCAAGCCAGTACTCTTATACGGATCAGAGACGTGGAGGACAACCAAGATCACAATGACTAGAGTGCAGTCATTCATCAACAGATGCCTGAGGCGGATCCTGAACATCCACTGGCCAGATACCATCAGCAACAATGATCTCTGGCAGAGAACGGGCGAACAACCAGTGGAAGAACAAATCAAGAGAAGAAAGTGGGGATGGATCGGCCACAGACTACGCAAACCAAACACCAGCACCACCAGACAGGCCCTTAGATGGAACCCCCAAGGCAAAAGGAAGAGAGGCCGGCCCAAGAACACCTGGCGCAGGGACTTGGAGACAGACATCACACAGAGCGGACTGACATGGAAACAGCTGGAAAGCAAAGCACAGGACAGAGGACCCTGGCGAACTGTTGTCGACGGCCTATGCTCCCCCAAAAGGAGCGATAGGCGTAGGTAAGTAAGTAAGTACCCACAGCATCTCTGTTAATGTTTCAGTTTCTGAGCATCCTACTGATAGTCTAGTCTTTGATCACATGGTGTTTCCCTTGATCTACATTCTTACATGTCTAAACGTTCCAGGGTCTTTCCCACATTGTTACATCATTGAGAACATGGTAAGTCATCCACCTCTGTACTTAAACATGGAATACCCTCCTTCAGCATTTTAAGCAATTAGTCATGAACCGTACATTTGTATATGTCGTGGCCTTCAATTCCTCCTCCTGCATTTAAGCAGTTTGCTACGAACCATACATTTGTATATGTCGTGGTCTTCAATACCCTCCTGGATTGAATACACCCATTTTCCTCCCACTGTCTGTCTGCCCTCTGGTAAATTGGCTGGATCAAAGGTGTGTTTGTCCTCTAGGGACCTCATCTCCTCATCCCTTGCTCTCTCCCATTTACTTGATTCGGGGGACAATGTGACCTCTTTAAAGGTCGGGGGTACCCCACTGACTACCCTGTAGCAGTAATCAACGGTGGTAAGCGTACTGTCATCCTCGTCACTCCCTCTCCGGGAATAGTCTGTCAGATACTTTGGGGGTTTGTGTTCCCTTGAGGGATACCTCCCACTGCTTGGGGCACTTGACGTCACCCTCGGGTGCTCCTCGTCATCGCCCTCTGGGGGTAGCTGACTGTCTGCCTGCACGGCCGTACTAAGTACCCTGGGCTGTCTCTGTTTCTACACACCTTACTCTGGAGTCCAGCTCTGGCTCCTCTGTCTGTGTCTCGCTCTCACATGTTGTCTTTGTTTCTACACACCTTACTCTGGAGTCCAGCTCTGGCTCCTCTGTCTGTGTCTCGCTCTCACATGTTGTCTTTGTGACAAACTTGACTCGCATGTGTTTCTGCACTCTCCCTCTACCGGGATGATAAACTAGGAAAGCGGGGCTTCCCTTGTCGTGCCCTACAAAAAGTCCTTTTACACATCTGGACTCGGGCTTTCCCCTGTCGTGCAGGTATGCATAACACACTGATCCAAATCGGTGCATTCTGGCTAGATTATACTTCTTTCCTGTCAGTGCTGTATACGGGGTGGTGCCCGAGTGCTTATTAAAGCACCTGTTTCTGGTGTAAGCGGCTTCTTGCACCGCATAATGCCATAGGCTCTTAGGTAAGTTACTATCTACTAGCTTACACCTAGCCATTTCGAAAAGGGTGCACCATTCCCTCTCTGCCACTCCGTTCTGGTGTGGGGGATATGGACGTGACGTCTCGTGTCTTATCTTGTACCTTCTCAACAGTGATTTGAACTCTCTGTTTGTGAACTCGGTTTCGTTGTCGGACCTCAAGCATCCTATGTTACCATAAGGGGCTACGTCTGCCAGGAATTTCTCCGTGGCCTGGAGTGTGTCACTCTTTGCTTTGAGAAAGTAAACAAACACTGCTCCTGTGCACACATCTGTAAAAGACTGTACATATCTAAAGCCTCCTATGGACTCGTTGCTTACTGGACCAGCTAGATCCGTGTTAACTAATGCAAGTGGTACCTTTACTTTTTCTGTGGGATTTCTGTTTCTCGGTTGAGTAAACTTCCCTGTTTTGCACACTACACATTATTTATCAGGTCTACACTTTTCAGCTTCAATGTGCATGCCTTCTGTCACTGCTTGCAGTTTCAGTAAATCCTCTTAATTACAATGACCCATAATCTTATGCCATGTCTGAATATCGTGGCTGACAGTTACTTTACACATATCATTGTCACCATTACACTTGTCGTTGTCATTACACTCTGTTTGCAGGTAATACACTCTCTTGTACATCTTTATGTCAAACCGTGTACCGTCAGGTTCTACAAGAACATTTTTACCTGAAATTGAGGACTTCCGGTTCCGATCAGCAACGCATGGCTGGCTGATTTTGCGGAGCTCTGCAACCATGCCACATTAACCTTGATTACATTTAAATTTGTTATACCATTTAGAATCATGTCTAAACAGACGCAGACCAGGATGGGAACCCTGAACGCCGTGGATAAGGAACTCATTAGGTCGATATTCCGTGAGGAAATAGACGCTATCGTGGCTAAGCTAACCGGCAGAGTAGATGCTCTGCAGGAGATGGTGGCCAGCATAGACACACGGTTAGCCATGGTGGAGGAAGGTCTATCCGCAGTTGTGGAGGTGGCTGATACCAACGCCACAGAGATATCGTAGTTGAAGGACAAACTACGAGCTAGTGAGATGAAATCGGCAGATCTGGAGGACCGTGGCAGGAGATGCAATGTTAGAATATACGGGCTACCCGATGAAATGGAGGAGGACGAGCCGATTAAGTTCCTCGAGGAAATTATACCGAAATGGTTCCCGAAGCTAGCCCGCCCCGAGATTGAGAGAGCTCACAGGATCTTCAGACCCGCTACCCTGATGAAGAGCGAGCGTACAAACCCTCGCACATTCATCTTCTGCTGCCTGAGGTTCCAGACAAGACAGCATATTTTGAAAGAGGCCAGGCTGAATCCTCCGGTGGTGAATGGCCGTACCCTGAGATTCGGCGCTGACTTCAGTGACTACACAGCGAGGCGCCGCAGAGCTTTTGCCGGGGCCATGGATCTAGCACGGGAGAGGGCGGTGGAGGTATACCTACTGTTCCCGGCAACGCTGAAAGTAAAAACGGGACGGGGAGAGGTGTCGTGCAACCGTCTATTCAAGTCACCATCCGAGGCGGAGGACTTCATTCGGAAAAGCAATACAGTCATTCAGGCTGAGAGGAACAGACCGGCCCCAGTGGAGCAGACTCCGAGCGACGGGGAGTGCGAGGCTAGCGGCCCTGAAGAGTAGAGCGGGCTCCACACGTGGGCTGCTAGCATACTAGCTAACCAAGCGAACGGCTCTGGTGCACGAGGGCTGTTAGCACACCGGCTAGCTATCCAAGCTAGCATTGTTGTAAACACGGCCGATCGCAGTTTTCTCAGTCCTCAGAACGGTAATACTTTTTTTTTTTATTATTATCTTTTTCCCCCCTCCTTTTTTCCGATTTTCTCCCATCCCACTGTTAGTCGTTATGCCAATTCCCAACCCCCTTCCTGGTTGTTGCGCACTCCCCCCTACTGTTGGTCTGGGAGGCCGGAGACTGTCACAATGTCACATGCTTTCCTCCGACGCATGTTCAGCCAGCCGGCAGCCAGCCTGGCAGCGCAGATTCTCACGGGGAGAGTGTAACGTGTGGAAGGTCACACTACCTCCCTCCAGATCCTACCCTCGCTGTGCAGGCGCCCCGACCGAACTGTAGGGGTCGCTGTCCACAACGCCCAGGACCCACCCATCAGTTTTCCCACCCATAACACTGCCAATTGTGTTAGTATGAACGACCAGCCAAGCTGATAGCAACGCCGAGAGCTGGATTCGAACCCAGCATCTCCAGCGTTGATGGTGAGTGCCCACTACACCACCTAGCCGCCCCAGAACGGTAATACTTGACTTCTCTATACGGTATTGTCTCAGTCATGAGCATGATTACTGACTATTTGAAAGGTAATTCAGACGTCCTTTACTCTTATTGGTTTTTTCTTTATTCTTTATCTCTTGCCATTTTTATCATCTGACACTCGAACTATGCATTGAACTGCGCAGAGATTGTTACGTATATTTGTTATCTTTATCCGGCTCTGACCGGGCGAAATGAATATCACAATTTTCACTCAAACAGACTGTATGTGCTTATGAACCGTTCAACCAAGGGGGGTGACCCCCTTGCAACGAACTGTCTGCGGGTGGCAGATCAAGACTCTCCTAACACTGCGGATACTGCATGCTTTTAACTGTCTTTCTTATCACAGCAGTACACATGGCCGCCACCGACGCTGCATTACCTCAACGATGGCAGCACGGTAATGCTCGAGGTTTATTACCACAGTGGTATTATTTCGACATGTGTTATGAGTACTTCACTTTACTCAGGTTCAGCTCGGACAAACTGTGTTTCATGTGCTTTTATCGTCTGCATAATGTTCTATGCACTGAGCTCTATATAGATTTATTCTCTCTGTTGAGCGATGGGGGGTTCCCCTATTTCTAAATCGTTACAATATACAATTTTGGTTAGAATGGTTAAGTTACGTAATGTGGTTGTGGTTGCTGTGACCTGGTCGCAGTGCCAAACGGTGTTTGATCGACATCGGACAAGATATTTGATGGGGGAGGGGGGAGGGGAGAGGGGGATACGGGGATTTTTGTTCTTCATTTCTTTTGGCTCGCTCTATTATGTGTTTGCTCTCGCCCAACAGGACCTTAGCGTGGGGATGTGTATATGTTGTGGTGCTCTACTTCAAGGGAATCACGTTCAGTCATACCTGGTTGGACTATGGCTAATTTAAACATCTTGATCTGGAATACAGGGGGTCTTAATATTCCACATAAACGCACAAGTGTACTAACATGGTTGAAAAGGCAGGAGGTGGATGTGGCTTTGCTGAGTGAAACGCATCTTTTAAAGGCTGACAGTGCAAAACTTGCAAAAAAAATTTATCATAATATAAGCTCCTCTTCTTTTAGCACTAAGTCTCGTGGAGTAGCCATAGTGGGTAAGCGAAAGTTGAATATTAAATTATTAGACGTGTGGTCTGATGCAGAAGGTCGAATTACTATTGCGAAGATGGAATACATTAACAGGAAAATTGCTCTTATAGCTGCTTATGCCCAGGGCCGGATTAACGACCGGGCCGTCCGGGCCACGGCCCGTGGGCCTCTAGTGATGAGGGGCCTCAAAAAAAAAATAATAATAAGTTTAAATTTAAAAAATTTTGGAGGCCCCCAAATAATATTTTTTTTGAGGCCCCTCGTCACTAGAGGCCTTTTGGAGGCCCCTGGTCACTAGAGGCCCCGAATTATAATTATAACTTTTTTTAACTTTTTTTTTGAGGCCCCTCGTCACTAGAGGCCCCAAATATTTGTTTATTTTTTTTAACTTTTATTTTAAAAAATGTTGGACGCCCCTCGTCACTAGAGGCCCCACATTTTATTTTTATTTTTTTCTTATTTTGGAGATCGATGTCATACGGTGACACTGAAATGAAAACATATTTCATCAACTAAAATATTTAGTCAACAAAAATATTTCATCAACTAAAATATACAGTACGTCACACCCTGCCGTCTGCAAGTGGCTAATCTTGAGTATTTTTTCTCCTCTTCATACGAGTTTGAGGTTTTCCGTTTGAGGTAAAAACAGCAATAAAAAAAAACTCCACATCCCAGCCCCGACGCCTGAATACTTTTACCAACGGATTTCCAGTTCCGCGTTCGTGTTCTGCGCTCTGATTGGCCACTGACGTTTCTGGTAGCGCCAATCGTGTGACGCCTCTTTCTTTCACCGGTTAAGCTTAGGCACTCTTTCGAAGTTGGTTAAGGTTAGAGTTTGTTTTAGAGCAGGGCGATAGAACACCAGCCCTGATTCCATACTCTAACCTTAACCAACTTCGAAAGAGTTGCCTAAGAAACGTCAGTGGCCAATCAGATCGCACCAGAAACGTCAGTGGCCAATCAGATCGCAGAACGCAAACACGGAACTGAAAATCCGTTGGTAAAAGAACAGACGCAGCCCCGACACGAATGAGGCAGATTGGGATCATTATTCATGACAGACAGCAGAGACACGCCGGTGCTGATAGCGGATATCATCGAGCTTCCCCTAGTGACTAGGGGCCTAAAAAATAAAAGAAATACGAAAAAAAAATATATATATAATCAGATCCTCATCCAGCGTTTACTTTCACAGCATCTATAGTGACTACTAGTATCATCTCATCTCTTCTCTATCTATTTTTATAAAAAACTTTGTATTGCAAATAAAAATATGATTGATTGTTTGATAATGAGGGGTGAGAGACGTTGAGTCTACGTGACACTGACGTCCAGGTCCAGGGGTCACTGTCAGGTCAGGTCAGGTGACCACTGACCGTGAGAATTGCACTTGCAAGTTGATCAAGTAGGCTAAGACTCGAGTAGTACTGTATGATCATATGAGACTCAAAAAACATGGATAAAAAAGTTAAACGGTGGGAAAGCGGAGCTGCTAAGTTCAAATCTAAACAGGAAAGGGACAGAAAGAGCGCGTTACTTCGGCAAAGCATACCGACTATCTCCACTTTTTTCACCCCGTCAGGTATGGAGGAGGATAGCCCCCTGGCTAGCACTAGTAGTAGCAGCAACGTTAAAGAGGCTGAGCCAGGCGCCGCAGGCAGAGAGGACGAGAATGCTAACGTTATTATTATTGATGCTAGCGACAGAGAAGAGGCAGCGGCAGCCTCTAGTTCAGCCGGCCCAACACCACCAGTGGCTGCCACCTGTTCGTATACGCCCGCAGCATCTCCACAGCCCAGCCCCAACACCAACACGAATTACTCTGAGGCAGACCGCGATGATGACAGCCCGCCGCCGGCGGTGCTTGAACATGAAAACCAGGAGGATTGGTTGGACAATGTTACGGATCCAGCTTTTTTATTTTTTTAAGTGACATATAAAAACGCCACTGTGTGTGGGGGGGGGGGGGGGGGGGGGGGGGGGGCTCCACAAGAATCTGGCCCGGGGGCCTCTGAATTCTTAATCTGGCCTTGCTTATGCTCCTAATGTGTATGACGCACACTTTTATACTGCACTCACCACAGAGATGTTGAAACTACCTGAGTACTCTTTTATAGTGGGTGCTGATTTCAATGCCATTTGGGATCCATTGATTGATAAATCCGGTGATGCTGAAACCCACGATCAGAAGCAAGCTACCATGGCCCTACGTGACTGGTCTAAAGACACAGGGGTTACTGATATGTGGCGGTTACTCAACCCAACCGCGCGAGACTACTATTTTTTCTCCGCGAGACATAAAACTTTTTCCAGAATTGATTATGTTTTTTCCTCCTCTAGGCTATTCGATAGCTTTGACGTTGACTTGAGGCCCATTGCACTGTCAGACCACAAATACATCATCCTTAAGAGTTCACTCAGTAAAATGACATCCCGTGCCCCAAAATGGCGCTTTAACTCAACGCTGCTGAAGAACGAGGAATTTAACCTACAATTTAAGCAGAAGCTCATTGAATTCTTGCAGTTTAATGCTGGATCGGTACAGGACCCCAGAACTGTGGAGGTGGAGGATGGCGCTGCTACGACCGGCTGCCTTTCTGATCGCTCCGTCGAGACTGTGCTCACTTTTGTTAATTTTTATAGTTTTAAGAGTTTTATTTGCACCAACTGTTGGTGCATTATATGTGTATGACCGTCAGTCAATCATTGACATTGGATTAAGGAAAACTTACCGACTGGATTACTCCCTGGATCAGCTCTCTGAACCGCAGCAATGGCCTGTGGAGATCCTGAGGACAATGGGACCAGATCCTGACCCCAGGAACAAAGGAATCATCAGGCGGCGAGGGAAGAGAGCTGGAATCCGGAACAGACTGAGAACCAGACGACACCAAACGCCACTACCCAGTATATTGCTAGCCAATGTACAATCAATTGACAATAAACTGGACGACATCCGAGCAAGGATTAAATTCCAGAGAGACGTTAGAGACTGCAATGTTCTCTGCTTCATTGAAACGTGGCTGTCGCCAGAAATCCCAGATCACGCCATCCAACCGGCCGATCACTTCTTCATTCACCGCAAGGATAGAACAGCAGAGTCCGGCAAACAGCGTGGAGGCGGTATCGCCTTCATGTTGAACAACAATTGGAGCGATCCAGCCAACGTGAAGGAATTATCGAACCACTGCTGCCCCAACCTGGAATATATAACCATCAAGTGTCGACCTTTCTTCCTCCCGAGGGAGTTAACAGCGATCATCCTTGTCGGAGTGTATATTCCACCGCAAGCCAGCAATAGTGCCGCGCTCTCCAGGCTCCACGACGAAGTAAACAAACTCCAAGCAGCGAACGTTAACGCCGCCATTGTAGTAGTGGGTGATTTCAATAGCGCCAATCTGAGAAAGGTTTTGCCTGACTTCTATCAGCATGTGACTTGTAACACCAGAGGCGGTAACATTTTAGACCACTGTTACACGCAATTCAAGGGTGGATACAAGGCTCATTCTGCTAGTGGCTTTGGGAAGTCTGATCATGCGGCCATTGTGGTAATATTGAGTTGAATTTCATAAATAATATGTGTGAATAATTAGAGAGTCATAATGTAGGAGAGACAGACATTTCACACCAACCCCCTCGCATGAGAAGGCTGCATACCCAAATGGTATATAGGGGAATAGTTACAAGTCACAAAGCCCTCACTCAAACTGACTGTATGTAAATGCTGATTACATGCTGAAGAGTCATGGATCTATTAATCAACTGTTTAGTATCAAAAGAGTAAACCATAATATTAGAAATAAGGTTTGAAGGGTGATTACACTCGTGTTAAAGAAGTCATCACAGCTACTCTGCCAACTAGCAGGGGTGACGAGAGCTACTCTCCACCCCCACTCTGGGATCAGATTAGTATTATATGGTAATTTGGCCCAATGGGTCAAAGTGTATTCACACCCCCCACCAGAAGGACATCAGGCCAGCCCCCCCCCGTGAGAAGACACACAGAGAAACCCAGAGGGAGGGGCTGCCAGCGCCCACCGGACACCGCTCACAGAAGGCGCCCACAGGAGATGCATGATTGGATCAACTGTAATAGTGAACTGGATTCTATTTTGGCTAGAAGTTGGGTATATAAGGAAGAGACAAATTGTAATTCGAGAGCTCTCAGACCGGACCCAACCCCAGGGGGTCTGGGGGCTCCACCGCTCCTTCGACCATCGAGAGACTGCTGTGCTGTTTGCATTTTATGTGAGTAAATCATGGGAAAACACCATTTGTTGTTTAAAGTTTAGTGTAAATCCTTAATATCTGAAACCAGATTTACTCATGTATAAATGTGTGCAGCATGGTCAATGTATGTTCAGATTATGTTACCGACTGTTTTATGTACATTATTGAGGTTGGAGATGCAAACCTGATTGTGATATTTCTGTACAACAGACAGCCCTGTTAATGTTTTCTGATAATCTTTTGTATGTGAAAGGCAACCTTTTATTCACTCTTGGCCCTGGTTCAAATAAATCAGCTGAGTTGAACTACAGTTCTGGTTTGTCTGGCGTACACGTTTTATTCCTCATCTGCTAAGTCAGATGAGGAGACCAACAATTCTATCAAGTATGAATCTTTCCTCCTCCTTCCAGATAGTCAATCTCATTGTGTTGTACTACAATAACCTCAAATTATTGTAGAAAGTCTGTGGGAATTTACCACAGAAATGGTGCCGTTCTTCCCATCCTTTGTGTCTCCCCCTGAAAAGGTGCGGTAGGGTCTTGTCATATGTATCATATCTGGACCTTGCTGTGTGTTGGGGACACGGGGCAAAGAGCTGGGGTGTTGCTGCGTTTGGAGTGATAGACGATGGGCTTGTTGTCTGAATGGAGGAGAGAGAGGGACAGGATGAAGGTTGGTTGTGTACGCCACTGTTTGGGGCCCACGGTGAATATGGCTTCTGCATGCAGGGGTGGGGGAGCGGTGTCTTAGGTTAGGATGTCCGGAGGTATGAAGATCGCGCTTGTTGTGCAGTGAACATGCAAACGTGGGCTTTTTATGTTTGTATGTTTATTCAGACACAGGAGGCCGGTCTCGGCCCAGCGGGCCACGGGGGTTGGGTTGGTTAACTCGTATGGAATATACTTTATGAACTGTACGGGGGAGTTGAAGTAATTACAAGGCCTCATGTTATAGTAATGTGATTGCGTATTGGTGCCGCACAGACTATCTGGTCATGGTATAACGGGGGTGGCGTCGCATGACGGCAGGTAAAAGGCTTTTCTTGCTAGGAAGCACGGTTATTCTGGTGTATACGACAGGAGCGCGTTCTGAGTATGTAATTGCCCTAAAGTTATTCTCAGGAAGAGGGCGCGGGTAAGTTGGGGAGATTTGATTGTTCTGAAATGGAAGGAGAGCTGTGTCCAATGTGCATTATGACCCTGCTTGTAGCCACAGAATAGGCGGGACGGGGACCGTGAGTGGGTCAGTATGGGCGTAAATGCGTCGGGCTAAGGGCTCTGTTACTATTTCAGAACATGCAAGTCAAGTATGGTGAAAGATTGTTAGACCCTGGCATGATCAGCGCAGGGGTCTGTGCGATTACAGGATAAAAACGTAGTAATTAATAGAAGTGTAGGGTGCCGGCGTGTTCAAGACAAGGCTTGATAATGGACGGACTGAAGTCTGGGGGACCAACCGGCCTGTTTTAAATGTAGATATATTTGCCGTCCTTAGGCATAGTATCCTTTTTAATCTTGAGCGAAACCGGCCTGTTGATTAATTACGTTCGCTGTGATACAAAAACAATTCGGTCGAAATGGCTGATAAGTACTTAGTGGGAATTCAACGGAGCTATGGTAGGCTTAAACATTCAGTAACAGTTGTATGGAGAGTATGGCTATGGTTAAGAAATGCATGAATGAGTTATGGCTGGGGTTGGGAATGATTGGCGTAACGTAGGAGCTTATTGTTATTTTGTTATGATATTTTAATAACCAGCGAACATAGGTCGGATGCGAGTCCTACTGTTGGTTGGGGCTAGCTAGCTTAGCTCTGTGGGAAGAATCCACGGTGAAACTGGGGACGTTACGATGGCGTTATGAGAGAATTGTTTAAACACTGTGGCGGCGATTACAGGTAAGAAGCGGATCGAGACGTAGACTGGCGAGATTGTGGCCGTTTTGAGGGTTATTATTGATGCGGTAGCGATGGTATATGATATTAAAGCTGCTTGGTGACGTCATGGTGTTGGGGAGAGTATGTAACGTTCGCGGTGCTATGAAGTGAGGCGGAGTAGGTAGGAGAAAGGATTCGTGTTGAACTATATGTGCAGCGCTGGTTGGTGAGAATGGTTTAAAAATTATTTTCTGTTAGAGTGGTTGGCTATTTTAAGCTTGTGTGAGTTGTTTATGCTTTGGTTGGTACTGAGCGAATTGCGTGGATGAACGGATCTTGAAAGGCACGGCTCCCGTGAGGGCCTTGAACGTCGCATTAGAGCTGGCTAAGCTAGTTAGCTTGCATGCCGTTGTTTTGTGGCGTTTGCGGGCGGCAGATGTTACGTTTCGAGTTTTGTGAATGATGTTGGGGAAGGGGTAGGGAACGTGATGAATGTCGTGGCAGATTATGAATATCGGGGCATGTTATGAATGTCGTGGCAGATTTTGGTTGTCGTAAGCGACGTTATAGCAGTCGCTTCGGTTGCCACTGCGCATGCGCGGTACAACGTGGATTGGGTCTAGTGCATTCGGAGTAGTTCGCTCGGGGGACAGAAATAACGGGTAAGAGAATATTCTGCATTATGTAATATGGCGGTATTTGTATATTGTGCATTGTGTTTTTGTGTAAGCAGGGGAAGGGATGTAACATGTATGGTGGTTAGATTAGGGGAGATAGTCATTGAGGGTTTACTTAGGCTGCAAACAGTACAGTGAGCCTATTGAGGAATGAAGTGATGGATACATTGCCTATGATAAATCTGGAGTTCACAAACCGGCTATACTGGGTAGATTGTATTATGGTCTTTGATACACAGGGGTATATTTTTAACCAGGGGGGAAGGAGTAGTGATTGATTAAAAATAAGTACAGCTCAATACACACAATTGTTAAGGGGATGCAGACCAAAGGAAGACTTTTGTCTTGTTTACATCAGGGTCCCCCATTTTCAATTCATCAGATAGTCAGTACTGCTACAACTATACATTTATGACATACCAGATTTGCAAATGGAGTCACCCGTTTTAAATACAACATAACTTTTATTGCATACATGATACACAGATAAACGGTAGTTTGAGAGTAGCTATAGGCTGAATTTGGAAAAATGCTCTACACTAGAGTTACATGTTGCTTGCAGTAAAATCAATTTATCACTCGGGTATGGAGAAAGGAGCATTTGGACCTAACCACTAATAATGTTTTTCTAGATGAAAGATGCTTGTGTTTGTAGTATGCATAAATATTGTTTTGTGAAGATGTGATTTTTAAAATCTGTTTAGAGTGCAATTGTTTATGCTTGTTTTAGATTGTTAAATCTTTAATACACTGTTAATATGGTTAGGACATGTGTTTATGCTTGTTTTAGATTGGTAAATCTTTAATACACTGTTAAAATGTTGACACAAGCCTCCGACTTGTAGGATAATTTATTGATGGAGGCTTGCTGCAATGACAAATTTTGATATGGTTGTGTTTACAGTGATCGAAATGATTGTTTTTATTAATCCTTAATAAGTTTCATTGCTATGTTGAAGTATGGTTAAGAATGTTATGTCTTTAAATGCCATTTGCAAATCCTTGGGTCACAGTGGGATAATTTAGTGACAGGGGGTTGTTTAGAAGCTGCTATGATGTGAGATTGTGTTTTAGCAGTTATTATGAATGTTTGATAGATGATTTGTGTATGAAATGATTAATCCTTCTGTTGAGTTACAGGGAGGTCACGGAAACTCACAGGAGTGACTCAGGCTATCTTTACTAAGCAGTAAACGGCCCAAGGGGGGTCGTGTATACAGCTGCTTACGATGGCGGTTCTTTTATGACAGGATGGCGTGAGATTAGATGCAACAGGAAAGAGGCCACAGGTGGAGATAAGGAGAGAACAGTCAAAGTAAGATAACAGATGGCGTTATTTTTAGAGCAGAGGACAGGAAGTGGGGGTAATGGGCCAGGGGGCCAGGAAGTGACAGGAAGGTGAGACAGCTGAGAGGGTTGTCAGGGAACAGCTGGGTTAGTGAGTGAGACGATCAAGAAAGTAGGCATTCATTTGGGGTTATGACTTGTGAATGTTAAACTATTTTGATAAGGGAATATTTGGATCTGTCTGTGCACTGGAGGGCATGGGTAGGTCTGGATGAAGGATGGACTCCAGTCCGTCTTTGAAGTGAGAGTAGAGGAGCTGATGTGAGGAGGGGCTGTAGAGCCTGAGATCAGAGTAACCTGAAATCAGAGCAGAGGAATTGAGTGCAGAAGAACTAACCTTTTGTTTGTCAGAGATGTGAGGTGATTAACGAGTGGGGTGAAAGGATATATGTTTATGATATGAATGAAGCGACAGATGATATTTTTTATTTAAATTTAATTTTTGTATGTATGTGTGAGATTGGGATGTCCTTTTGATTTCAGTGAATGATTGAGCGGGGGATGGTGGCCAGGAAGCCTTAATTACCCATTCACACACAGGCACACACACACACACACACACGCACACAGACACACACACGCACACACACAGACACACACAGACACACACACACACAGACACACACAGACACACATTCACACGATCTGATTTCACATACATACACGCACACAACTTAGCTTTCACTTAAGGTGAAACTAGTCTTAAAAATAACAAAATGTGTTTAAGTAAGGAGTGTATCGAACCACTTGGGTTATACCATTATCATTTGTTTCATATCATTTGTTTTACTGAAGGAGTTTGTCTTTATTACTTTCATTTGATTTGATTTCTGTTGAATGTTTTGTAGGGATGAGGTATTGAAGTTAAATTTTTAGATTTCTTTTCTATTTTTAATCTATGATTGTGTGGCCTGAATGGGTGTGGATGGAGCCTGTAGAGAGAGAATGTGCTGGCTTAAGAGGTGTCAAAGTCACTGACATGTGTGAATGGTACGGTTGGGTGATGAGATGTTGAATGGGTGGTTTTGGAAAACCTGGTTTTTATTTTATTTCATTGATTTACTGTTTTAGGTATGAAGGGTTTGGGTGTAGAGTTTTGATTTCTTTTCTTTTCTTTCTAAATAACCATTAAGGTGGTCTGCGGTTGGAGCTGGTTAATTTCATTGATTTGCTTTCACATCTGTTGGAATGTTTTTTTGATTATTTGCCTTTTGTTTCTTAAATTCTCTGTTATGATCTGGTGAGCGGACGGTTGGAGAATGAGATGCATTGGGACAGATCGAGGCCGGGATACATTGGATCAGATCGATGGCAGTTAAGTGGTCCCATCACGTTGGCATAATGGTTAAACAGTTGGCTTCTCTTGAGAAATATTTGACATATTGTGTAAAGAAAATTTGTTTTGTGTTTTTGTTCCCTTGCAGTTCAGTCGGAGGGGGAGGATGGACCATCACAAGTGGAGGGATCATGGGGAAAATGTGTAGGAATACATTTCATTAGATTATGACGCGATGGTGTGAACCCGTTCAGTCAGTTCCGGTGGGAGATTGTTGGATTGTGGAGAGAGGTCGCTTGTGACGCTGCCCCTCCTTCAA
Organism: Notolepis coatsorum; assembly: GCF_963971535.1. Taxonomy (NCBI): domain Eukaryota; kingdom Metazoa; phylum Chordata; class Actinopteri; order Aulopiformes; family Paralepididae; genus Notolepis; species Notolepis coatsorum. The sequence goes on along the minus strand of NC_140184.1, from coordinate 60,153,293 downwards.
TATAGCCCCGGATACAAAGGCCGGAGGTTGAGACAAACCTCCAGACTGACGGAGTCGTTCGTCTGTAGATCCATGGAAATGCAGTCATGGGACAGAATATGACGAGGTCCAGGCCTATAAACATTGGCTTCAGCTGAGGCTGGCCGACATGGGGTGGAGGGGGGGGGGGCGAAAACGGTCGGAGACTGTGCAACCAAAGCGTTGAACAAGGGCCTCTGTGTGATTGATTGGTATGTTGGACGGGAGGTGACTGAACGGTAACAACTGGTATAGATTATGACACAACGCAAGAGTACTAAACTAAACACATACACATAGGTAGAGTATTAGGTGTAGGTTATGGCCGACATGGTGAAAAAAATGTTTCCTTGCGTGATGCTCCGCCCTCCCTGTCGACTGTGCACTGAGGTGGTAGGTATTGTTATGTCCATGGAATGTTCATAAAGGGGGGAGAGGTGAGAAGACCAACTGAGTTGATTATGCAAAATGTGATTGGGCTGACTTGGAAAAGGAATTAACAAGAGAGGAGAAGCAAAATGTATGAAAGAATGAATAATAATTTCTGTGTCCTCCCCAGATCATGTAAACGAATACTGTAATTAAAAAAAATTGTGATGGATTAAACTTTAAATGTGTAATGTTTAGATTAAATTGTTTTATTGTGTTCAACAAGCTCAAATGTTGTTGTTTCAAAAGTAGGCCTCTGGCTATGAGCCATGAGGAGCAGAAAGCTAATTGATGATATGTACAAAAGAAAAATGGAAAAAGAAAAAACGCAGAAATTTTGAAAAAATGAATTTTAATTTTGGAAAAAATGAATTTTATTATGTATGGTTAGAATGAATAGAAAATCAAGTCAATATATCATATGTGACGATAAGAATCGTCAAAACGGGGAAATGTGGTAATATTGAGTTGAATTTCATAAATAATATGTGTGAATAATTAGAGAGTCATAATGTAGGAGAGACAGACATTTCACACCAACCCCCTCGCATGAGAAGGCTGCATACCCAAATGGTATATAGGGGAATAGTTACAAGTCACAAAGCCCTCACTCAAACTGACTGTATGTAAATGCTGATTACATGCTGAAGAGTCATGGATCTATTAATCAACTGTTTAGTATCAAAAGAGTAAACCATAATATTAGAAATAAGGTTTGAAGGGTGATTACACTCGTGTTAAAGAAGTCATCACAGCTACTCTGCCAACTAGCAGGGGTGACGAGAGCTACTCTCCACCCCCACTCTGGGATCAGATTAGTATTATATGGTAATTTGGCCCAATGGGTCAAAGTGTATTCACACCCCCCACCAGAAGGACATCAGGCCAGCCCCCCCCCCGTGAGAAGACACACAGAGAAACCCAGAGGGAGGGGCTGCCAGCGCCCACCGGACACCGCTCACAGAAGGCGCCCACAGGAGATGCATGATTGGATCAACTGTAATAGTGAACTGGATTCTATTTTGGCTAGAAGTTGGGTATATAAGGAAGAGACAAATTGTAATTCGAGAGCTCTCAGACCGGACCCAACCCCAGGGGGTCTGGGGGCTCCACCGCTCCTTCGACCATCGAGAGACTGCTGTGCTGTTTGCATTTTATGTGAGTAAATCATGGGAAAACACCATTTGTTGTTTAAAGTTTAGTGTAAATCCTTAATATCTGAAACCAGATTTACTCATGTATAAATGTGTGCAGCATGGTCAATGTATGTTCAGATTATGTTACCGACTGTTTTATGTACATTATTGAGGTTGGAGATGCAAACCTGATTGTGATATTTCTGTACAACAGACAGCCCTGTTAATGTTTTCTGATAATCTTTTGTATGTGAAAGGCAACCTTTTATTCACTCTTGGCCCTGGTTCAAATAAATCAGCTACAGTTCTGGTTTGTCTGGCGTACACGTTTTATTCCACATCTGCTAAGTCAGATGAGGAGACCAACAATTCTATCAAGTATGAATCTTTCCTCCTCCTTCCAGATAGTCAATCTCATTGTGTTGTACTACAATAACCTCAAATTATTGTAGAAAGTCTGTGGGAATTTACCACACCATCTTTCTTTCTCCAAAGTACAAACAAAAAATCAAGAGCACACCGGTAGTCTCGTGAGAGGTGCAGAAATGGGATGTGGCGTCAGAGGAGACGCTCCAAGCTGCGCTTGAGTGCACATACTGGGGTGTGTTCCGCGACACAGATAACATTAATGTCTACACGGAGACAGTGCTGGACTTTGTTCGTACTTTGGTGGAAGAAACAATCCCCACTACCACAATTAAAGTTTACCCAAATCAAAAACCCTGGGTAGACAAATCCGTCCGTGAAGCTCTGAAAGCGCGCACCAAAGCATACAACGACGGCCTGGTGGCAGGCAACATGAATGACCACAAGGTGGCGCGATACAACGTAAGGAGGACAGTAATAGAGGCAAAACGGCGCTACAGGGATAAAATTGAACTCCAGTTTGAACAGGCCGACTCCAGAGCTATGTGGCAGGGGCTCAAAACGATGACAGACTACAAAGGCACCTCCCTCAAACTGAACAGTGACATCTCCTTAGCAAATGACCTCAATACCTTCTATGCGAGGTTTGATGCTGGTAATAACAACACCAGCCCACAAGCCACGGCAATGGGGGGGGGGTCTGCTGCTGATGGAGACTCAGTGTTCAGGGTAACAGAGCATGAGGTGAGGCGGACCTTTAAAAAAGTGAATATCAGTAAGGCAGCAGGACCGGACGGCATCCCCGGCCACGTCCTAAAAGTCTGTGCCGACCAACTGGCCCCGGTATTCACTGACATATTTAACCTGTCCTTAGAACAGGCTGTCATCCCCACCTGCCTGAAGAAGTCCACTATTATCCCTGTACCCAAAAAATCCAAGCCTGCTTGCCTCAACGACTACCGCCCTGTAGCTCTCACCTCCATAGCCATGAAGTGCTTTGAGAAGCTAGTAAAGGGCTACATCTGCTCCTCCCTCTCCATCAACATGGACCCCCTGCAATTTGCATACCGCCCCAACAGGTCCACGGAGGACGCCATAGCCCATGTGCTGCACACAGCAGCATCACACCTGGACAAGAGGAAGGGGAACTATGTGAGAATGCTATTCATCGACTACAGCTCGGCATTCAATACCATAGTCCCCTCCAAACTCATAGCCAAGCTCAGGGACCTGGGCTTGAACTATGACCTCTGCCAGTGGGTCTTGGACTTCCTGACGGGCAGACCCCAGGTGGTGAGAGCAGGCAACTGCACCTCCTCATCCATCACCCTCAACATAGGGGCCCCCCAGGGCTGTGTTCTGAGTCCCCTCCTCTACTCCCTGTACACACACGACTGTGTGGCTCAGCGGAGTAGCAACACAATCATCAAATTTGCTGACGACACAGTGGTGGTGGGCCTGATCTCTGCAAACGACGAGAGGGCCTACCTGGAAGAGGTCAAGGTCCTGGCGGGATGGTGCCAGGAAAACAGCCTCTCCCTGAACGTCAGCAAAACAAAGGAGATGATTGTGGACTTCAGGAGGTCGGGGGTCAAGGACTACAGCCCCCTCAGCATCGACGGGGCACCGGTTGAGAGAGTGAACAGCTTTAAGTACCTCGGAGCCTACATATCCGAGGACTTGACATGGACCACACACATTGACAGTGTTGTGAAGAAGGCACGACAACGCCTCTACTTCCTCAGGCGCCTAAGGAAGTTCCAAGTCAGTCAGAAGATCCTTAAGAACTTCTACTCATGTACAATAGAGAGCATCCTGGCTGGCAACATCACCTCCTGGTTTGGGAATAGCACTGCACAAGACCGAAGCAGACTACAAAGAGTGACACGTTCAGCCGAACGCACAATTGGAGGGGGGCTCCCCACCCTCCAGAACATTTACAACAAGCGGTGCAGGGGCAAGGCTAAGAGAATCATTAAGGACTCCAGTCACCCAAACAACTGCCTCTTTGAACTGCTGCGGTCAGGCAAGCGATACCGGAGTCTCAAGGCGAGCACAGAAAGACTCAGAAGAAGCTTCTATCCCCAGGCCATCAGGCTGCTCAACGAACAATGAACACTACACAACAACCATCAAACGCACATAGCACACACATCCACACGCACACACTCACTTTAAACAAACACACTGTAGCACCCACTCCCCACACTTTATAGCACACTCTCACTTTAAACAAACACACTGTAGCACCCACTCCCCACACTTTATATTTATTGATAAAGGATTGCACTACAACTCGTACACCTTACTGTAAATTGTACCTAAATTGTACCTCATCCCATTTCTGCTTTGCACTATATAGTATTGTATATTAGTACACTGCATAGTATTGTATATTATATGGTAACTCAGTTACGTCTATTCTGCATCGAACATTGTACATATGTCTATACTGAACACTGTGACCTCATTTTCTACTTCTAATTTACATGCTATACTATGTTATTTGATACTTATCTTGTCTAGCACAGTCTCTGGAGCGTAACAGTAAGAAGCATTTTGTATAAAAGTATTCTGTACTTCTGTATGACAACTATTAAAGAAACTTGAAACTTGAAACTTGAACTTTGTGGAATTCGGTTAAGGGGTTTATTAGAAGTAACACCACTCTATTTACTTCCAATCTCCGCAAGGGTCGTCTGTCCAAGTTAGTAGAATTGGAAGAGCTTCATAAAACAATGATGTCTTCTATGCAGCACAGATACTCTAGCCGACTGGAGCTCCAAATTAAAATGGTGAAAAGGGAGATTAACTCCATTTTAAGACAACAGTTTGAATTTCAAATGCACAGAACAAGACAACACTACTACTTTCATGGCTCTAAACCTAGTCACCTACTGGCTATGAAGATACGGGCCAGTGAACAATTTGCAGATATCCCTGCCATTAAGAACCAACAGGGGGAGATAACCACCAACCCCAACAAAATCAACGATACATTTCGCTTGTTTTATTCTAACCTGTACGAGTCAGAAGTGGTCTATGATCACACCAAGCTGGAGAACTATCTTAGTCAAATTAACTTACCACAAATCTCAGAGGATGACGCTAAACGGTTTGCTGAACCTATCACACTAGAGGAGCTCAGGGAAGCAATTGCTGATATGCAGCGGGGCAAGGCTCCTGGTTGGGACGGCATTCCACCGGAACTCTATACTGCGTTCTGGGATGTACTCGGTCCCTTATTACTTCCAATGATTTTACACTCAGTCGAAGAGGGCAATTTTTCCAGGGATGTCAATATGGCACTTATATCTGTTCTACTCAAGAAAGATAAGGATCCCACCGAATGTGGCAGCTATAGACCCTTAAGGCGAGACACTGCAGGTGAATAGGCAAATATACTTTTTTTGTTGATTTTGAGATTTTGTTATATTTTGCTTCCTAAACATGTCTTCTATGAAACTAGTGACAATAAAACGTCAATAACACACATTTAGTTGTTTATTTTACTTCATTTTGCCTTATTGCATCCATAAATGTGCACATATTTAATGGGGAAGTGCCTCATTTGCATATATAAACATACATTTCAGAAAACTTGCAATATATTTTTTCTTAGTTTATATGTACATAACAAACTGGGAAAGTTTCATAGTGATATCTATTCAAAAATTTTTTGCCTATTAGGGGGTACTACACTGTACTACACTGTTTGTAGCCTGTGTGTAGTTCTGTTCAGTTCAATAACATCATTATTATTAATATTCAGTTATCAGGCATGTGTTTAGGTTGTCTATTACTAATGGTTTGATTAGGTTTTGTGTTTGTAAATATCTGTTTAAAAAAAAAGTATGGCATTTTACAATACAGAACTTTGAAGGCGTTTTCCCAAAAATGAGTTTTAAGAATTTTTCCTCATACTCTGAGACAGAAATCTCCACTGCAGTAGCACTCACATACACCAAACCTTCCAGTTCTATTCATATCTATGTTCTGAAGGTATTTACAGAAGGGTTTGTTGATATCGCATTCATACCCTGATTTATATCACATTTCATTCCTAAAAACATGGCGAAATATGGAATTTTACCATACAAATTGAAATAAAGTATTTTCTGATTTATGGAGTGATAAAAAGAGATATCCAAAATCCCCTCTGTAATAACCTTTGGCTCTAATATGTCAACAAAATGAAACTATCATTTTGAAAATGACTTTATCCAATGTTCAGATTTCTGTCCTGGAATTATATGCAAATTAGTGCATATTTAAGTAGATAATGCCTCATTTGCATATTTAAACATACAATTTCAGAAAACTTGTAATACAAAACAGTCTTGTCTTAATATAAGTAATCAACTGGGGAAGTTTCATTGTGATATCTATTAGTTAATTATTTTACCCTATTCACCTGTAGTGTCTCCCCTTAAGTCTCCTCGGAGCCGATCTCAAGCTATATGCTAAGGTGCTAGCCATCCGACTTCAAAAGCATATGACATCTCTGGTTAACCCCGATCAGACTGGCTTTATAAGAGGCCGGCTGGTCACGGATAATATCAGACGGTTACTGCATGTGATTGATGCCAGCAAGGATGTCGCAACCCCTACGGCTGTCATGTCCTTAGACGCGATGAAGGCCTTTGACAGATTGGAGTGGTCATATTTGTGGGCAGTCCTTAGAAGGATGGGATTGGGTGAGGGGTTCATTGACATGATCAAAGTTCTCTACACAGGTCCTTCGGCCATGATCTTAACAGGGATTACAATTCATATGCTAACCTTTATTCTCTCCACCACTTCCAAACCAGATTGCAATGCTGGCTTCATTGACACCTAAAATTATTGCTGTAGATATCTCTAGATAAATCACATCGAGATAGGTAAGAACCCATACCTTCAGGCACATTTTATCCGGTTGAATCCAGCGTGATGCTATCAGCTTTTTAGCAGCCGTAAGACCGGACAAAATTAGTCTCTTTAGCTGTATAGAAGAGAGAGGATTCAGAGGCACAATGTGTCACATTATGCAAAACACGCCCCTTTTAGATTGATTGTAGCCACGCCCCCTTTGGAGCCCTCTGATTGGTCGAGAGGTTTAATGGGGCGGGACTTAGGGGTATGTCAGACCTTATAAGGGCATATAGCCAAGTTTGATGGATTGTAGCCACGCCCCCTTTTGAGTGATTTATGGCCCCTTAGGGCTTCTCTGATTGGTTGAGGATTCAAGGAGGCGGGACATCCGGTTTAGGAGGAGGGACATCCGGTTTTAGGAGGGGGGGGGACATCTGGTTACGGAAGGGGAGGAGTTTTCAGAATTTTCAGATTTATTTTTTTCAAAATAAAAGTTTTTCAAAATAAGTTTTTTTTTTATTGTCAGAAATAAAAGATTCAAACGTTTTTTTTAATTTTCAGATTGTATTTGTGTATTCCAAGTTTTTCAAAATAAGTTTTTTTTATTGTCAGAAATAAAAGATTCAAACGTTTTTTTTTATTTTCAGATTGTATTTGTGTATTCCAAGTTTTTTAAAATAAGTTTTTTTTATTGTCAGAAATAAAAGATTCAAACGTTTTTTTTTTTTCAGATTGTATTTGTGTATTCCAAGTTTTTCAAAATAAGTTTTTTTTATTGTCAGAAATAAAAGATTCAAAGTTTTTTTTTATTTTCAGATTGTATTTGTGTATTCCAAGTTTTTCAAAATACGTTTTTTTTATTGTCAGAAATAAAAGATTCAAAAGTTTTTTTTTATTTTACAGATTGTATTTGTGTATTCCAAGGTTTTCACAATATGTATTTGTGTATCTTAAGAAAAATACAATATCTTCACAATATGTATTTGTGTATCTTCACAATATGTATTTGTGTATTCCAAGGTTTTCAGATTAAACATTTCACAATATGTTTTTGTGTATTCCAAGGTTTTCAGAAAAATACAATATCTTCAGAATGTATTTTGTGTATTTGTGTATCTTAAGAATATGTATTTGTGTATCTTAAGAATATAGTTTCACAATAAGTATTCCAAAAGTCTTAAGAATAAATGTGTGTATCTTAAGAATGTGTATTTGTGTGGACATAAACATTTCAAATGTGTGTGGTTTAAGTTACATAATTAAGAATATGTGTATATCTTCAGAATAAATGTGTGTGTGAGTGTGTTCAGACACTTGTGTGTGAGAATTAAGAATAATACAATGTGTCTGTTTAAGTAGAGAATGCTTTCATCCAAATGGTATGGTTTGAGCAGAAAGCATTCTCCTCTCTTTTGTTTCTGTATACCTCTCAGTAGACGGTCTCCACTCCGTAGGCTGAAATGACATACAGAAACACTAGAGTGGTTCTGACACTGTCACGATTCTGAAAGTGACACCCCATTAGCTGTCATAGAAGACGGCAGAATGAAGATAGCGAATGGGATGGCTCAAAAGTGCCGTATGCAGCTTCTGCCAAGTCCAAAAGATTTATGACCCTCCGACTTCCCCCTTTCTGCAGAGGCGTGTGTGGGTGTGTGTGTGTGTGTTCCTCAAAAGTGCCGTATGCAGCTTCTGTCATTTCCAAAAGATTTACGACGTGTCTTACTTCTCCTTTCTGTAGAAAACACGGCCCCCAAGGTGTGGCTGTCCGTGTATGTGTCTGTGTGTGATTATTTATGTTATATTGATGTAATGTGCCTATATTATTGATTCTTGGATAAAGACACAATCTTTAGACATTTGTGTTCAGAATAAGTGTATATGTTCAGAATAAAGTTTCAGAATAAGTGTATAGGTTCAGATGTATCAAAAAAATATATTCCCTTAGTGATCTTTGGGTGTCAAAGGGCACCATTTCATTAGCCTGCAGGGGTCTAGGGTTTGAATGTATCGTTAATATGGTACTGTGAAGCGTTTTATTTAAAAAATAGATTCTTTTAAAAAGGCTACATTACAGTGTTTTTTGTATTATTCACATTAATTATTACACTTAAAGATATGATTAGGTATAAAAGTTAAAGACATGATAGCTTAAAGAGTTGGGGTGAAAATATAAAGTGCTGAAAATATCTGTCTGTGAGGATCTCAGTGTGTGTGAGGGGTGTGAACAGGGGCCCTGTTATAGGTGTCAAAACACCGCATGGGGCGTGAAGTTTAGACGACATGCAAACTCAGATGCTACAGGCAACATGAAAGTTAGTGTACAACATTATACTCATAACAAATGTTTAGTTCACACAATGGATGGGTTCACATGTTTTCACACATATTTAAAAAAAAATCCCCATAAACATGCATTTGTCCTAATAAACTAACCTACACTATAACATGCAGCACTTTGATGAATACTGTTACACAGCTGACAGAGTTGTAATACCAACTATTTGACAGTTTGGGACACGGTGGTGATTATTATTTCTTATTTCGTAAAACTAATACAATCTTGACTGGAAAATGAGTCTTTGACAAGGTTAAGAGGTAGCAGATCAGAGAAAGACTTTTGTCTTGTATACATCAGAGTCCCCCATTTTCAATTAATCAGGGCCTATATGGCATACAGATAGACTGTAATGCTACATCCAGACATGTAGGACATAGCAGATTACAAATACAGCACTGTTTGTGATAACTTGTAATGGTTTGTCTGTCTAAGCTGTTTCAATAGGGTATTTCATCTGTCTTAAATTAAGACTTATTTCTGGATATAGATCACTTCAAAGCATGAATGTCCATCTACTGTATCAATGCTAAGCCTACATTTTTAGGTCAACTTCCCCTTTTTAGCACGGTTCAAACCTCACCACCCCTATTTATATGTCACAGTACCACTGAAAATAGCACAGAGTATGGGGAAAAGGCCTTCTATGCTAGCTAGACCTTCTATGTTAGCTATGTCTGTAAAGGACTTTCAAAAACCCATTCAATATAGTTTGCTGTACCTCAAATGTAATGTTCAAAAAATATGTCTCAGTAAGCGTTCTGTGTATTTTTAGGTCTTTGCTGTTGCTGTCAATTGGGACCAGGTCTAGCTAAAAGAGGGGTCAATGATCTCAAATGACTACTTGGTAAAAAGGCATAGCATCTTTCATGCATGAATTTCAACTCTAACGTGTTACACACTAGTAATTCAGCCATAATATTTGCAAATAGTATTGTTCTAAACAGTGTATTACAAATACAGTGTATTTGTATTTATATCATTGTCACCTGAAAACATATTGCAGGATATTTAGCAGAAACTATGGTAAATGTACTTTGATGCATGTAAAAACTTCATACAACTTCATACAGAAGTACAGAATACTTTTATACAAAATGCTTCTATCTGCTACGCTTTCTGTTATTTTATGAAATAAAATAGTATACCATGTAAAATAGAAGTAAAAATAGAGGTCACAGTGTTCAGTATAGACATATGTACAATGTTCGATGCAGAATAGAAGTAACTGAGTTACCATACAATATACTATGCAATGTACTAATATACAATACTATATAGTGCAAAGCAGAAATGGGATGAGGTACAATTTAGGTACAATTTACAGTAAGGTCTACAAAGGTATGGGGTGCATTGCAAATCCAATACCAATAAATATAAAGTGTCTTTAGGTGTTCTAAAATGTGGAGAATGGGTGCTGCAATGTGTTGTTTGTTTAAAGTGAATGTGTGCGTTTGGATGTGTGTGTTGTGAGTGCATTTGATGTTTGTTGTATAGTGTTATTGCTCGTTACGTGATAACACATAATCCTATTGAATTCTGAATTCTTTGTTTATAGGCTGAGGGTCAATGATACACTTGAAATAGACATCTAAAATCATGAAACAGGTCGATTTTTAGTAGATTGAATCATTAGACTCCTTGGGAGGATAATGCTATTTTCTCAGGGGGTTGACATATATCACCCCTTGACACATCCCTACTATGTAAGACAAACAGCTTTGATGTTGTAATTACAGTGATTAGGCTCGTGTGCCTGTCTACATTTTTTTTTATTAATCTGCTTTTTGTGTATTTTTAGGTGTTTGGTTATGTTTTATCTGTCATTTTGACCAGGTCTAGCTAAAAGAGGGGTCTATGATCTCAATTGACTACCTGGTAAACAACTTTCGTGAAAGAATTGGAACTATATTGTGGTACACACGAGTAAAACAGACTATTTGCAAACAGCATTGTTCTAAACAATGCAAGGCATAAATCTTTGTATCTACCTATAGTTTGTATTTATATCTTTCTTATATGAAAAACATGTACTTTGGTAAAAACATGATATCACATAATCCTATTGAATTTGTTGTTTATTATTTGAGTGTCAAGGATACACATAAATTATAAACATCTAAAACCATGAAACTGCCCGATACACTTAAAAACAGACATGTCAACATAGTTATATTTCGTATGGCATCGCTCCCGCTCTGAGCCTTACGAGATACTCTATATCGCCTGTGATACCTAATGTATCTCCCACGAACAAAAACACATGCACCCCACCTGTATGGGGCCCCGCCCCTTATGGTGGTACCACCCATATAATCATGACTCTGGTCATGACACACCCTTCCTCTATTTTCGTCCCAGCGTACTGGATGCTATGCACCATGCGAGCTAGCGGAAAGAAAAGATTAAGGACGTTTAATAATGTTGAGGGCTTACCGGAGGATTGTGTTTCCCTGGATTCTCCGGAGCTTGTTTCGACGACGCAGACCTATGCTGGTGGTTCCTCGGCTGACGACGACGGACCGAGGGGCAGCGTACAAGGTTTGGCTATCGGGTCGGCTTGTACAAAGGTGAGGTCTGTGTCAGTAGGCGTCGATGTCGGTGTTGGTCGTGCTGTGGAGTATGTTTCGGCACCAGGGCCGGGGCGGCTTGGCGATCGTTCCACTGTAGTGGGCGATGTCTTGGCGATCCTGGAACATGCTGTTGACGCTAATGCTACTGCTACTGCTAATGCTAATGCTACTGCTGCTTCTTCTGCTAACGCTGATGTTGACGCTGGAATGTCTAATAATCCCCGCCGCGGGATTCCGCTTTTCCCTCCTCTTGCCACCTTCATTGATGAAGGTCAGTCGGTGGTGGGTGTGGGGGGGTTCGCTGAGCTCTATTTACCTTTTTTGCGGGTGAAGGGGCTGACGACGGGGTGCAGCCCGGGGGTACCTTGGCTAAGTAGCCAGGTAGCTTCTTTGTTGTGCCCAGGCGGGGATGAACGACGTTCCGCCCGGCCGTTGCTTGATAGCATGTCGGCTCGGAGGGTGGCAGTATGGACGGATGAGTGGTATACTGCTGCAGGATGGCATTTAGCGGCGGCCAGTGTTGTGGCTCAGCTGGCTACTTTCCTATCCAAGATGGCGTCGGGTTGTAGGTCTTTGAGTCCAACCGACACTATGAACGTGATTCATGTTTGTGGTGTTATAGAGATCTTGACTCAGTCGCAAGCTATAACTGCGGGGAGGATTCGGATGCTATCGACTTTGGTTGTTAGGCATCTTTGGTTGGAGCAGTCTCCTCTTGGGGAAGAGGATAGGTTTTCTCTCCTCACGACTCCTTTTTCCACAGATAGTCTTTTTGGGCGTTCTGTGGAGGCGCAGGCGGTTTTTGATTCGGGTCCTACACCGCCTCACGCTGTGCAGCCAGGGGTGGGAGCACGGTCTCGTCAACGACTGTGGCGAGATCCTCGACAGGCGGCCATGTTTCCCCCGCCAGTGGTGCCCTGGTTGGAGAATCGACAGGGTTTCGCAAGGCCGACAGTCTTGGCGGCCGAGGGATCGGCCATTTTTGGTGATTTCGGGGTTGGTAAACCACCCCGTCGTCATTTTGCCGCGAGCAGCCCGCTCCCCGTTCGGTCCTCTCTCTGGTATCCCCAGAAGCGGGCCTTTGAGCGTTCTCCTTTGGCTGCGGGCCGCGAACCTTCTTTGAAGCGTATGCGGCCCCATTCTTCACTTCTCATGGAGACAGGGGCTGACACCCAGTTGATGGCTGAGCCTGGGTCTGTCCGTGAGAATGTTCCGTCGTCGCGTGGTTCCTACACCGCAGGTTGTGGGTGGGTGGAACCTGGTGTTGCAGCTGCCACTAGCTTCAGTGGTCAGCAGGGGGACTCGGTGCCTCTTCTGTTGAATGCTCAGCAGGGGTTACCCCGGCTTCGCCCTCGCCAGGCGGGGTATCGCGCTGTTGCCTCCCACTCCCGTCAAACCGGCAGTGGTCTGCAAAGGAGAGGCTGGCGTGATTTGAGTGGTAGTAATATCACTGCAGGGCTTCGGCGTGTAGGAGCCCATGGGGTCATCAGGCCTTGCGTGTCTGGCTGCGGAACGGCTCCTCAGCGTGTGCTGGAGGGGTGTTCAGGGGGTGAGTGTGTGTCCACGAGTTTGATGACCGCTCCTCCCGTATCAAACCGGCCCTTTCTGTCGGGGTCCCCCCTTGGGTGCTTTGCACGACGGGGGGGACCGGGCCAATTATCTGCTGTTCCTTGCGGCCCAGCGTCAGTTGACGGCGGGGGCGCTGTGGGATTATATTCACATATGGCGACGGGAATGTCCCTTGAATCGGTGGATGAGGAGAACGTTAGAGGCGGGGCTGGTTTTGCAGTTTGCGCGGCCCCATCCTCCGTTCTCAGGTTTGGTGCCGACCCTATTGTCAGGGTCGGGCGCGGTGACAGCCCTGGCCGACGAGATTCGATCTCTGTTGGCGAAGCAGGCCGTCGTTGTGGTCCCGAGAGAGGACGCAATGTCAGGCGTCTACTCCCGTTATTTTCTGGTGCCCAAGAAAACTGGGGGGGTCAGACCTATACTGAATCTGTCCATGTTCAATCGGTTGATTGTAGTGAGACCATTCAGGATGTTGACCGTCCGACTCCTCCTGCTTGCTGTCAGGAGGGGGGACTGGTTCACCTCCATAGACCTGAAGGATGCGTATTTTCACATACCCATTTTCCCTCCTCACAGGAAGTTCCTACGGTTCCTGTTTCAGGGCGTAGCGTACGAGTACCACAGAATGCCGTTCGGTTATTCTCTGGCTCCCCGCACATTCACCAAGTGCGTGGCGGCTGCTCTGGGGCCTTTACGTCGTCGGGGGATACGAGTTTTGTTCTATCTCGACGACATTCTGCTCCTCAGCCGTTCAGAGGAGGTTGCCAGGTCTCATACTCGACTGGTGGTGGATTTCCTCACCAGCCTGGGTTTTGCTGTGAATTGGAAGAAGAGTACCCCTCTTCCCAGTCAACAGGTGGAGTACTTGGGCTTGACATTGAGGTCGAAGCCCATGCTTTCGACCCTCTCGGAGCAGCGTCGGGGGGATCTCCGTCACGCGCTCGGGGGTTTCCGTCTGGGAGGGACGGTTACGGCGCTGCAGGTGATGCGTCTGCTGGGCCTTATGTCGGCGGCCCACACGGTGGTTCCTCTTGGCCTCCTCTTTATGAGGCGGATACAGAGGTGGTTTCTCTCTTTGAGAATAGATCCGGTGTGGGGCAAAGGGAGACGGTTGACGGTTCCTTTGTCGATATGGGGGGATCTCGCCCACTGGGGGAGGCTGGGTATCCTCTCCGCTGGGGTCCCCATGGGCAGCAGAGGCTCCCACGTCACGGTTTTCACCGACGCCTCTCTCACAGGTTGGGGAGGGGCGTTTCGGACCCACGCAGTGGGGGGCAGCTGGACGGGTCATGCCGACCCAGCTGTCCTGCATATCAATGTGTTGGAGTTGAAGGCGGTCCTCCTGGTCCTCAAACGGCTCGGCCACCTGGTGGTAGGCCAGCATATTTTGATCAGGACGGACAATGTGACGGCGGCGGCGTATATCAACAGGCAGGGTGGGTCTCGTTCCGCCCGCCTGCTCCGGGTGGCGCGCGAACTGTTGCTATGGGCATCCCGCAGGCTGCGCAGCCTGGTACGGAAAATGTGGCGGCGGATATAATGTCTCGGGGCGGTCCTCGTCACGACGAGTGGGAACTCCGCCCCGACATAGTCAGACAGATCTGGGATCGGTTCGGGGAGGCCTCGCTAGATCTGTTTGCGTGCCGACGTTCTCACAAGTGCCCCTTGTGGTTCTCGCTCAGTCGAGCGGATCCTGGTGGTGTGGCTGGTGGGAGGGTGAGTCTGGAGAGGATGGATCCCGCAGTGGTTGATACCATCCGGTGTGCGCATGCTCCCTCCACTGTCGCGGTTTACGCGGGCAGGTGGCGTGCGTTCCAAGAATGGTGTAAGGGGGGGGGGCTGGGACCCAGTCTCCTGCCCCCTGGATGCTGGGTTATCTCCAGTCTCTCCTTGATAGTCTGTCGGCTTCGACAGTGAGGGTATATGCAGCAGCTATATCCTCCTATCATGAGGGATTTGAGGGGGATGTCTTGTTCAGCCACCCTCTTGTGAAGCGTTTCTTGCTTGGCGCTCGACGCGTTAAGCCGGTGCAACGCTCCTTGGCTCCGACTTGGGATCTTCAATTGGTCCTCGGCCGTTTGTCCTTGGCCCCGTTTGAGCCGCTCGAGCAGGCGCCGTTGGGACGGCTGTCTTTCAAGACCGCGTTCTTACTGGCTGTCACTTCCGCTAAACGCGTGGGTGAGCTCTGTGCTCTCTCGGTACGTCCAGAGTGCCTGTCTTTTCGGACCGATTGCGGTGCCACTCTGCGACCTAATCCTGCTTTCGTGCCTAAGAATATCCGGAGTTCCTTCCGCTCCCGGGATATTGTGGTTCAGGCTTTTCGTCCTCCTCCTCACACTAGTGAGTTAGATGCGGGCCTTCACCTGTCATGTCCAGTCCGTGCTTTGGGGTTTTACCTCAGCCGTACTCAGGACTTCAGGGTTACCGACCAGCTTTTTGTCTGTTACGGTGGGGCTCGTGCTGGTAAGGCACTGTCGAAGCAGCGCCTGTCCCATTGGTTGTGCGAGGGTATTGCCCTCTGCTACACGTTGGCTGGGCGGGATCCCCCTGGGGGCGTCAGGGCGCACTCCACTCGTGGGGTGGCTGCCTCTGCCGCTCTCCTGGGTGGGGCCTCGGTGGAGGACATCTGTGCTGCAGCTTCATGGTCCTCACCGGGCCCCTTTGTAAGGTTTTACCTCATGGACATGACCGGGGGTTCTGTCTCCCAGGCGGTTCTGGGGTCTGTGGCCTTTCCTGCTTCCCGTCCTTTGGTCGGGTAGCGGGAGTGTATGGGTATGGGCCGCAGTGTGTTGAGTCACACGTGGTTCCGCCTGTACGGTGTGTTCAAGGGGTTCTGGCTCCCTCTTGTTCGCATTCAGGTGGAGTTGACTGCGCCCCCCCTTCGTTAGGAAGGATGGGGTGACAGGGCTCCCCGCACCCCTTGATGTGGGCTTACGGGTCCTCAGGGGGTACATCTGTCGGGTCTCGCACCCGCTCTTCCCCATTATCTCGTAAGGCTCAGAGCGGGAGCGATGCCATACGAAATATAACGATAGGTTATGTAGATAACCTAGTTATATTAGTATAGGCTAAGCTCCCGCTCTGCGCGCCCTGAGTTCCCTCTTGAGGGATCTTTTCCTGGGACGGGTTTTTGGCGAGGAAGGGTGTGTCATGACCAGAGTCATGATTATATGGGTGGTACCACCATAAGGGGCGGGGCCCCATACAGGTGGGGTGCATGTGTTTTTGTTCGTGGGAGATACATTAGGTATCACAGGCGATATAGAGTATCTCGTAAGGCTCAGAGCGGGAGCTTAGCCTATACTAATATAACTAGGTTATCTACATAACCTATCGTTTTTTTTTACCTGTTTGCATAATGATAAGGTAAAAACAATACAGATGTATTTTTACAAGTTTTAGTACGATCAAGCCCCAAAGGTATTTTCTTTAACCTGATCTAAGGTAAACAAATAGCACATTTCTGAATTACTTTGCTGAACAGTGTCTAGTTTTTAGCCCCCCTGAGTTTTATGCTCTCAATATTTCGATATACATTAAATCCTACACACGATAAGGAAATATTCAAACAGCTCAAAGATGATAATTCTAAGGCAAATACATTTTAACTCACTCACCATAGTTAGTGTATAGTATGGCTAACATGTATGAAAGTTGTTGATACAATATTATAATTCATAATAATTTTGCAGAAAAAAGCTAAATGCACAGTATTACCGGCGAGGTTGTTTGATCTTTGTCCCGATGATTGAAGGAAATTCACGTTAAGAACCATTTAGCATGAAACATATATATATATATATATATATATATATTTTTTTAACTTTGGCCATTTCCCTGGCTCTTTTATACGTTTATCGCATTTATACTTGGTCAAGTTCGACCGACAGAAGCAGGCTGAAAGGGTTCAGATGGGGGGGAAGACACTCTGGGAAAGGCACGGCTGCAGTCCGGGATTCGAACTCGCTCAGCCCCAGATCCGTGACGAGCACGGTTGTCCACGGCGCTGAAATAGCACTCGTGGTACGTGGTGAGCTACTGGAGCTCCCCTAGCATGAAACATCTTAAAGCAAAGATGTATTTTATACATTATAACCATGAAAATAATGCAATGTTAGGTTTTACCGTGATTATAGTGTTCACAGATAGGAATGTATCCAGGATACATTCAGTAACATCAGTAACCCTGAACAGACTTGTGAAGTCAGAGATAGGAATGTCTTATTCACATTCAATTATCCAAATGTACTCAGTTTGTGTCAGATGCGTGTGCGAAAGTTCCCTCCACTATGCAGGGTTTTACATAGGCTACTAACAAAAACAATTCATATTGTTTCAGTGATGGTCTTGTTGATAGGTCTATTGTCGACTTGTCTTATTTCTACATGAAAGATGTGCTTCGTTCACACAATAAATATGCTGTTTGTGTAAAAATAATGTATAATATCTGGACTGATTCACTGTGTCATAGGTACCGATACGGTCTACCCCGTTACAGGGGTATAGTGGATCGATTATATTTTGTATGAAACACCTTAAGACAATGAGGCATTTCATTTATAACATCAAAACATGTCTTATGTTCTATAAGATGTTCTTATGTATCTACAAGTCTTATGTAGAATGATGTAAAAACAGTTCTAGTAATATATTTCACTTTAAAAACGTGTACAGAAAGATAAATATCCGACTCCTGTTATGGGAATTACACCTTTTCTATACAAAACAAATGTGTTGGCATGTTTTATTGTAACTGTTTGACTGTTTGGTTGTTTTTAGTGCAAGACTGTCAGCAACATTTAAGAAGGGTCTAGTGTTATCTCCTCAACACTAGGTCTGAGATGCATTTAAGTCCTATTGATAGGTTTTTCCATACCTTTGCAAGGATATGTATGACTGTGCTGCATTCATTTATTTTAAATTTGGTGGACTTTATGGTATTTATAGCTTATTCATGATTTAATGTGATACTTCTTATTGAATTGTTTAAAGAATATGTGTTTAACCCGAGGGGTCATTCATGTATGTATTGTAGGACCTTACAAATAAATCTGATTTGATCATGATCCCAACAAATGGTAAAATGTTTTCAAGCATTACATTTAACAGACAGTGGTGACATTTTTATTTGTCTAGGGTCTCTCTAAGAGGGAACTCTCTAAATATATAGGTTTCTATCCTACACATACCCCCTCTATAGCGTCATACAGACCCGTCCGCAGCTTCGCCCCCACCCCCCATACCGAAATACATCCATCTAGACATACACACCCACACAATCTTTTTGACAGTCACAGTCTTTGACAGAAACTTTGAAGTATCAGCTGTTGTTTAAAGTATCAGCATCGTAGAATAGGAAATGGGGAATTTCTTCAGCAGGACTACCAGCTGTATTATGAGCTCTATAAACTATGATATCGCATTGCTTTTAAAACATGCTAGAGATAATAAAGTCACCGAAGCCCAGTTGTACACTGTAAACGGGAATGTCAATAGCCTGCGCTTAAGGCTTTTTGAAAATATGTTGAAGCTGGTGAGAGAGCAAGGCTTGCTAAATAATTGGCAATATATGATAGAGACACTCTCAGAGGATGAAAGTCTTCTATCTGAAAACGGCTTAGTTACTATTTTAGATCATATGAATGGTCATTTTAACAGAGCACACCTGTTATGTTTATCTGTAATAGTGGATGTTACAGCTTTTAAACTGACAAATCATAAGTGTTTAGAAACTTTAGATATTAATCACATTATTGATGTTATCCACGCTTATATTATTGATAAAAAAGGTTACAGCATGATCTGCAATATTCTTTAATAAATATTATATAATATACCCATCTGCGTTTCTTTCTACCTCTAGATGTAATAATTGTTTTGAATGATTTTAAGTTCAGCTCTGTGAATTGGAACCCTTTAAAACTTCAAAATGTCACCACTGTCTGTTAAATGTAATGCTTGAAAACATTTTACCATTTGTTGGGATCATGATCAAATCAGATTTATTTGTAAGGTCCTACAATACATACATTAATGACCCCTCGGGTTAAACACATATTCTTTAAACAATTCAATAAGAAGTATCACATTAAATCAGGAATAAGCTATAAATACCATAAAGTCCACCAAATTTAAAATAAATGAATGCAGCACAGTCATACATATCCTTGCAAAGGTATGGAAAAACCTATCAATAGGACTTAAATGCATCTCAGACCTAGTGTTGAGGAGATAACCCTAGACCCTTCTTAAATGTTGCTGACAGTCTTGCACTAAAAACAACCAAACAGTCAAACAGTTACAATAAAACATGCCAACACATTTGTTTTGTATAGAAAAGGTGTAATTCCCATAACAGGAGTCGGATATTTATCTTTCTGTACACGTTTTTAAAGTGAAATATATTACTAGAACTCTTTTTACATCATTCTACATAAGACTTGTAGATACATAAGAACATCTTATAGAACATAAGACATGTTTTGATATTATAAATGAAATGCCTCATTGTCTTAAGGTGTTTCATACAAAATATAATCGATCCACTATACCCCTGTAACGGGGTAGACCGTATCGGTACCTATGACACAGTGAATCAGTCCAGATATTATACATTATTTTTACACAAACAACATATTTATTGTGTGAACGAAGCACATCTTTCATGTAGAAATAACACAAGTCGACAATAGACCTATCAACAAGACCATCACTGAAACAATATGAATTGTTTTTGTTGGTAGCCTATGTAAAACCCTGCATAGTGGAGGGAACTTTCGCACACGCATCTGACACAAACTGAGTACATTTGGATAATTGAATGTGAATAATACATTCCTATCTCTGACTTCACAAGTCTGTTCAGGGTTACTGATGTTACTGAATGTATCCTGGATACATTCCTATCTGTGAACACTATAATCACGGTAAAACCTAACATTGCATTATTTTCATGGTTATAATGTATAAAATACATCTTTGCTTTAAGATGTTTCATGCTAAATGGTTATTTTTTTTAAAAACGTTGACCAGTCAGCTGGTTCTTTTTAGCGTTTATCGCTTTTTCTGGTCAAGCATGACCGACAGAAACAGGTTGAATGGGATATAGATAGGGGGAAGACACTCTGAGAAAATACGGCGAGTCCGGGAGTCGAACTCGTGTACCCCAGATCCGTGACGCGCACGGTTGTCCCCGACGCCGAAATAGCACCGAGATACGCGGTGAGCTACTGGAGCTCCCCGCTAAATGGTTCTTAACGTGAATTTCCTTCAATCATCGGGACAAAGATCAAACAACCTCGCCGGTAATACTGTGCATTTAGCTTTTTTCTGCAAAATTATTATGAATTATAATATTGTATCAACAACTTTCATACATGTTAGCCATACTATACACTAACTATGGTGAGTGAGTTAAAATGTATTTGCCTTAGAATTATCATCTTTGAGCTGTTTGAATATTTCCTATCGTGTGTAGGATTTAATGTATATCGAAATATTGAGAGCATAAAACTCAGGGGGGCTAAAAACTAGACACTGTTCAGCAAAGTAATTCAGAAATGTGCTATTTGTTTACCTTAGATCAGGTTAAAGAAAATACCTTTGGGGCTTGATCGTACTAAAACTTGTAAAAATACATCTGTATTGTTTTTACCTTATCATTATGCAAACAGGTAAAAAAAACTATGTTGACATGTCTGTTTTTAAGTGTATCGGGCAGTTTCATGGTTTTAGATGTTTATAATGTATGTGTATCCTTGACACTCAACCAATAAACAACAAATTCAATAGGATTATGTGATATCATGTTTTTACCAAAGTACATGTTTTTCATATAAGAAAGATATAAATACAAACTGTCTAGTAGATACAAAGATTTATGCCTTGCATTGTTTAGAACAATGCTGTTTGCAAATA
Source organism: Notolepis coatsorum (assembly GCF_963971535.1). NCBI lineage: Eukaryota > Metazoa > Chordata > Actinopteri > Aulopiformes > Paralepididae > Notolepis > Notolepis coatsorum. The sequence continues at coordinate 60,132,093 of NC_140184.1, read as the reverse complement.
GTCTGTTTTACTCGTGTGTACCACAATATAGTTCCAATTCTTTCACGAAAGTTGTTTACCAGGTAGTCAATTGAGATCATAGACCCCTCTTTTAGCTAGACCTGGTCAAAATGACAGATAAAACATAACCAAACACCTAAAAATACTAAAAAAGCAGATTCATAAAAAAAATTTAGACAGGCACACGAGCCTAATCACTGTAATTACAACATCAAAGCTGTTTGTCTTACAAAGTAGGGATGTGTCAAGGGGTGATATATGTCAACCCCCTGAGAAAATAGCATTATCCTCCCAAGGAGTCTAATGATTCAATCTACTAAAAATCGACCTGTTTCATGATTTTAGATGTCTATTTCAAGTGTATCATTGACCCTCAGCCTATAAACAAAGAATTCAGAATTCAATAGGATTATGTGTTATCACGTAACGAGCAATAACACTATACAACAAACATCAAATGCACTCACAACACACATCCAAACG
>NC_140184.1:60065029-60131410 GCF_963971535.1 Notolepis coatsorum | reverse complement strand
TGTATGTCATATATTATGTTATCATGAATTGAACATGGGGGACCCTGATGTAAACAAGACGATGAATTGAAAATGTCTAGGCCTACCACAAGTTCAAAATCTGGTATGTCATAAATGTCTAGATGTAGCAGTACTGTCCATCTGTCTACCTGTATGTCATATATGTTATCATGAATTGAACATGGGGGACCCTGATGTAAACAAGACGATGAATTGAAAATGTCTAGGCCTACCACAAGTTCAAAATCTGGTATGTCATAAATGTCTAGATGTAGCAGTACTGTCCATCTGTCTACCTGTATGTCATATATGTTATCATGAATTGAACATGGGGGACCCTGATGTAAACAAGACAATGAATTGAAAATGTCTAGGCCTACCACAAGTTCAAAATCTGGTATGTCATAAATGTCTAGATGTAGCAGTACTGTCCATCTGTCTACCTGTATGTCATATATGTTATCATGAATTGAACATGGGGGACCCTGATGTTCAATTGAATTGAAAATGTGAATTGAAAATGTCTAGGCTAATAAACAACTTGTGACAAATAACTCTTGACTTGACTTGACCACCAGCCTCTCTCTCTTAAGGCATTAACTGGGTTAATTAATCTAAATGTTATATTGTAACTGTCTAGTTATTGATTGATTGAATTGATTGAAAACTTTATTAACAGATTGCAGAATGGGTACAGTACACAGTACAGCTCAATACATACAATTGTTAAGGGAATGCAGACCCCAGAGAAAGACTTTCGTCTTGTTTACATCAGGGTCCCCCATTTTCAATTCATCGTAACATATGACATACAGATAGACAACTGGGTTAATCTAAATGTTACATTGTACAGTACGACATGGCCCCCCTAAGAACCACCAGGGTAAAAAATCGCGCTGAGCCGTGGATGCACTCCGAAATACTGGCCGCTATGAAAACCAGAGACAAAAAATGCTCTGAGTTTCGTAAAAGTCAGTCAAAGCTTACTAAAAGCACGAGCAGTGAACTCCAAGCCCACGTGACTGAACTCAAACTAGAAAGAAACAGACTAAGAAACGACGTAAACTCCATGATCAAAACTGCAAAAAAGAATTTCATCAATGACAAAACTGAGGAAAACAAAAACAAACCACGTGAACTTTGGAAATTACTCAATAATCAACTAGGATGCAGTAAAAAACTTAAAACCAGATTCTCAAACATAAACATAAAAACGGACAACACGCTCATCACAGACAAGCTGGATGTAGCCAATTACTTAAACATTTTCTTCACAAACATAGCCACAACACTGGTAAACAAACTACCCTCCCACTCAGGGCTTTATGGGGTAGAACACATAGTAGCTTACTACAAAAACCTAGGGGTCCGCAAGGACGACTTCAAACTGGAAATGGTAACAACAGATGAGGTACTCAATAAACTGAGCGCCCTCCAACCTAACAAGGCCACTGGCCATGACAACATCCCCTCCAAATTCCTCAGAGACTCAGCAGCCGCCATCACCCCAATCATCACACACATAATAAACCTCTCCATAAAACAGGGACACGTCCCCAAGGACTTCAAAATTGCGAGGGTGACCCCTCTGCACAAAAAGGGCAGCAAATTAGACCCAGGCAACTACCGCCCTGTTTCTATTCTCACCTCCATCTCGAAAGTCATGGAAAAAATAGTCTACGAACAGGTCGAAAAGTACCTAGCGGAAAAAAATCTAATCTACGAATTCCAATCTGGCTTCAGAACATCCCACTCCACTGACACATGCCTTCTGTATTTGAATGACCACATCAAACAAGAGGTGGACGCAGGCAAATACTGCGGCATGGTCATGCTGGACCTACAAAAGGCCTTTGACACGGTCAATCACTCCATTCTGATTGACAAGCTAAAAGCAATTGGTTTTGATAGTCTATCAGTGAGCTGGATGCAATCCTACCTTGAGGGGAGGGAACAGATGGTGGAGGTAAACGGTACCCTATCCCCCCCCCACACAGTGAGCTGTGGTGTTCCACAAGGAAGCATACTAGGACCGCTACTGTTCCTAATTTATGCAAATGACATGTCGTCAGCTTGTGACTGCAACTTGTTCCTGTTTGCGGACGACTCAGCCCTGCTGGTCTCTGACAAGAACAAGTTACAGGTTGAAAAAACCCTCAGCTCGGAACTAGGCAGAATCTGCATATGGCTTGCTGATAACAAACTATCATTACACATGGGCAAAACAGAGTCCATTCTCTTCGGTTCAAATAACAAACTCAGCAAGACCGACGGCTTCTCAGTTACAGTGGGTGACAATATTGTCACAAGGAAAGATGAAATTACCTACCTGGGTTCCATCCTAGAGGCTAATCTCTCCTGTGACAAAATGGCATCCAATGTAATAAAAAAAGTCAACCAACGAACTCGATTCTTGTACCGGATCTCCTCTCTGGTAAACAAGAATACCCTGAAGACTCTGGCAGGAGCACTCATTCAGGGGTACTACGACTATGCTTGCACCTCATGGTACCAAAGCACCTCAAAGGCGCTAAAAACAAAATTACAAACATCTCAAAACAAACTGGTCAGACTACTGCTTGACCTTACTCCTAGAACCCACCTCACCCCTGCCCACTTTGACAACCTAGGATGGCTTAGAGTAGATGACAGAGTACAGCAACTTGCAATGGGCCTGGTCTACAAGATACACTACACGACCAAGGTACCCATGTACATGGCAAAATACTTCCCAAAGGTCAGTGAATACCACGATCACAACACCAGAGGGAGCTCCACAAATCATGTTAAACCCAGATTCGGCTCAAATAAGGGACTAAACACGTTTCGCAATTATGCCACATCAATGTGGAACGCCCTACCCAAAGCTGTAAAGGAATGTGGATCACTACCCACTTTCAAAACCTCTCTCAAGAGACACCTACGGGAGACTGCAATTCAACACTGGCCCCTGTAAATATCCTAACCCAACCCCCTCCAATGTACAGTCATTTACCTAGTATGGTTTTGTCAATAGTCCAATGTACAATTTTGTTTGTTTGTACAGAGTCTCCCCCCCCTCAATGTACAGTTTTGCTTGCTTATACAGTGTGCCCCCCCCCCCCCCAACCACCTCCAATGTAAATTACCCAGTATGGTTGTCAATATCCCAGTGTACCCAACCCCCCCCACCCAACCTCCTCCAATGTACAGTTTCTACGTCAAATGTATATACTCCCTTTTCTTGACTCCTTCTGTATCACAAACAGTACTGTATTTGCAAATCTGGTATGTCATAAATGTATAGATGTAGCAGTACTGACTATCTGTATGTCATGTATGTCATATATGTCCTGATGAATTGAAAATGGGGGACCCTGGTGGAAACAAGACGAAAGTCTTTCTCTGGTCTGCATCCCCTTAACAATTGTGTGTATTGAGCTGTACTGTATTGTACCCATTCTGCAATCTGTTAATAAAGTTTTCAATCAATCAATCAATCAGTAAGTGGGGAGTGTAATGTAAACAAGTTGACCGCTGGCTGTGTTGTGAAATGTGAATAAACCGTGAAGTCACGCGAAATAACGTTATACGCGACGCTATACAAACCAATTACATAATCCTATCCAACATGTGTAAAGGCACACACAACATATTCCAGTTAACGGTATATTTTTTTAATGATTCGTTATGGCGTAATCAATACTTCCATGCGTATAAATTGCGTTCAGCCTCTCTCTCTGGAGTTAACGGAGTTTCGACTCCTGGCTAGAGGAGCTTGTCTCGGCTCATGCGGGGGGCCAATCAGAGAGGGGCTTCGCTCAACCAATCAGAGAGGGGTCTGCAGAAATGGGAGGGGTCTGCAAAAATGGAGTTCAACCAATCAGAGAGCGGTCTGCAGAAATGCGGCTACGAATTGTAGAGACGCGAATGTGCCTCCCCTTGGTCTCCGGAGACGAGTGATTTTTCCCCCTACACTGCCACTCCCTCAAAACCCCCTCCCTAATTTCCCCCACACCGCTGTCCTGAAACTTAACTTGAAGCCAAGTCTCATGATCTTCTTTTATTTAATGTTAGATTTTAGGCAAATTATTTCTAAATAGAAAATGTTTACATGTAGCCTGCTGTTGAACACCTCCAGAGGTCAGTATTGGTTTAAATACGGTAGTTCAAAGAGATTGTTTTGGGACTGCACAGTTACAGTATATGACAGTATAGCTATTTACAGGCTGATGCAACATTTTATTATTTTTCAGTTTAGCATTATGACATACATGGGCAAATGGTAGAGAACCTCATTATTCAAATTAGGTAGCCCAGTTTAAATTGCTCAAATTTCTGGCTATGAGTGTAAAGTGTGTGTGTGTGTGTGTGTGGGTGTGTGTGTGTGTGTGTGTGTGTGTGTGTGTGTGTGTGTGTGTGTGTGTGTGTGTGTGTGTGTGTGTGTGTGTGTGTGTGTGTGTGTGCGTGCGTGCGCGCGCATGTGTGTGTGTCTGTCAGTCATGTCATGTGTGTCAGCTTCCTCTATAATAACAGGATAAGCCTGGCCATATTGACAGATTTACGGCTGTTTACTGAACCACACCTTGCTAAGGCCAGAGATCTTGTCTGACTTGGATATAAACTTTGAATCACTTCCATGCTTTTTCTGTGAGGTTTTTAAATGTAGCATCCCATTAAATTCACAGAAACATCACTAGGCCTACATTTATGTTGATGTTTCCCTGATAAATTGACTGAGGCTAATCTCTCCTGTGACAAAATGGCATCCAATGTAATAAAAAAAGTCAACCAACGAACTCGATTCTTGTACCGGATCTCCTCTCTGGTAAACAAGAACACCCTGAAGACTCTGGCAGGAGCACTCATTCAGGGGTACTACGACTATGCTTGCACCTCATGGTACCAAAGCACCTCAAAGGCGCTAAAAACAAAATTACAAACATCTCAAAACAAACTGGTCAGACTACTGCTTGACCTTACTCCTAGAACCCACCTCACCCCTGCCCACTTTGACAACCTAGGATGGCTTAGAGTAGACGACAGAGTACAACAACTTGCAATGGGCCTGGTCTACAAGATACACTACACGACCAAGGTACCCATGTACATGTCAAAATACTTCCCAAAGGTCAGTGAATACCACGATCACAACACCAGAGGGAGCTCCACAAATCATGTTAAACCCAGATTCGGCTCAAATAAGGGACTAAACACGTTTCGCAATTATGCCACATCAATGTGGAACGCCCTACCCAAAGCTGTAAAGGAATGTGGATCACTACCCACTTTCAAAACCTCTCTCAAGGGACACCTACGGGAGACTGCAATTCAACACTGGCCCCTGTAAATATCCTAACCCAACCCCCTCCAATGTACAGTAATTTACCTAGTATGGTTTTGTCAATAGTTCAATGTACAATTGTGTTTGTTTGTACAGTGTCTCCTCCCCCCCCCCTCAATGTACAGTGTTACTTGTTTATACAGTGTGCCCCCCGCCCCCCCCCCCCCCCCCCCCCAACCACCTCCAATGTAAATTACCCAGTATGGTTGTCAATATCCCAATGTACCCAACCCCCCCCCACCCAACCTCCTCCAATGTACAGTTTCTACGTCAAATGTATATACTCCCTTTTCTTGACTCCTTCTGTATCACAAAAAGTACTGTATTTGCAAATCTGGTATGTCATAAATGTATAGATGTAGCAGTACTGACTATCTGTATGTCATGTATGTCATATATGTCTATATGAATTGAAAATGGGGGACCCTGATGGAAACAAGACAAACGTCTTTCTCAGGTCTGCATCCCCTTAACAATTGTATGTATTGAGCCGTACTGTATTGTACCCATTCTGCAATCTGTTAAATAAAGTTTTCATTCATTCATTCATTCAGCCATGTGCCTCTGAAGTGACTTTATTAGGTGGAACAAATAAGAAAAACCCTCTGTGTGGCTAAGAGAGGTCAGCTTAAAACATTTATAACACTGTGGAAAGCATTATTTACACCCATGCAAGCGCAGCGCTATGCGAGGAGGTATTGCAATCATTCCTGTGGTTCTGTCATTCTGTCTGACAGTCTTTTATTTAACAGATTGCAGAATGGGTACAATACAGTACGGCTCAATACACACAATTGTTAAGGGGATGCAGACCAGAGAAAGACGTTTGTCTTGTTTACATCAGGGTCCCCCATTTTCAATTCATAGTGACATTTATGATATACACAACATATATGACATCATGACATTTATGGCATAGGGACATACATGACATACAGGTATATTGTACTGTTACATTTGTGACATATATGATATGCAAATATACAGTACTGTTACCCATATATCCTACCAGAGAGTATATACATATGATGGGGATGGGACTGTACATTGGGAGGGGGTGGGTGGGAGAGAAATATACACACGGTGGGGAGGAGACTGTACATTAGGAGGGGGTGGGTGGGCGGGAGAGAAATATACATACGGTGGGGAGAGAATAATATATACATACGGTGGGGAGGGGACTGTCTATTAGGTGGGGGTGGGGGTGGGGGGGTTTGGACATTTACGGTGGCCAGTTTCGAATTGCAGCGTCCCGTAGGTGCTCTTTAGGAGCGGTTTTGAATGTGGGTAGGGATTCACATTCCTTTACAGCTTTGGGTAGGGCGTTCCACATTGTTGTGGCATAATTGCGAAACGTGTTTAGTCCCTTGTTTGAGCCGAATCTGGGTTTAACATGATTTGTTGAGCTTCCTCTGGTGTTGTGGTCGTGGTATTCACTGACCTTTGGGAAGTATTTTGACATGTACATGGGTACCTTAGTCGTATAGTGTGTCTTGTAGACCAGGCCCATTGCAAGTTGCTGTACTCTGTCATCTACTCTAAGCCATCCTAGGTAGTCAAAGTGGGCAGGGGTGAGGTGGGTTCTAGGAGTAAGGTCAAGTAGTAGTCTGACCAGTTTGTTTTGTGATGTTTGTAATCTTGTTTTTAGCGCCTTTGAGATGCTTTGGTACCATGAGGTGCAAGCATAGTCGTAGTACCCTTGAATGAGTGCTCCTGCCAGAGTCTTCAGGGTATTCTTGTTTACCACTTTACCAGAGAGGAGATCCGGTACAATAATCTAGTTTGTTGGTTGACTTTTTTTATTACCTTGGATGCCATTTTGTCACAGGAAAGATTTGCCTCTAGGATGGAACTTATATGTAATTTCATCTTTCCTTGTGACAATATTGTCACCCACTGTAACTGATAAGCCGTCGGTCTTGCTGAGTTTGTTATTTGATCAGAAGAGAATGGACTCTGTTTTACCCAGGTGTAAATAGTTTGTTATCAGCGAGCCATGTGCAGATTCTGCCGAGTTCTGAGCTGAGGGTTTTTTCAACCTGTAACTTGTTCTTGTCAGAGACCAGCAGGGCTGAGTCGTCCGCGAACAAGAACAAGTTGCAATCACAAGCTGACGACATGTCATTTGCATAAATTAGGAACAGTAGCGGTCCTAGTATGCTTCCTATCTGTCCGCACCATTCATAACTTCTTTCTGATCTGCATTGGATGAAATTAGCACATAATGCTAACAGCAGGCCACAGACCTGGATTCTCAAATATTTATTTAATCGGTCAATTATAAGTATTTTATTTGAATTAATTTCTGTCATTGTCCAGTGAAATCAATAGAGGGTAAACATGAACACAAGAGGCCAGAGTCAGACTCGTATAGGTAAAATACCTACTGTATGCATTCGAAACGTTCGTTTCCCAGCTAATCTCTTAGTTACATCAATATTGTGCTGTCAGAAGAGTTTGTGTTTGTAGGTTAAGTATTTAAGTTTCGCTATATGGCCAATTGTCCTGTTATCTTGTTATATATGCCCACATGATTATAAGTTGAGAAATCTAGCGACCTATGCACAAAATGTATTTTTCCCCCAGCAAATATTTTAGTTACAACAAGATGTGTTAGCTAACAGTATTAGTCTAGATGGAAACATACAGTAAATCCATCTGCATAGGGTGGATTTCTTTTCACCACCTGTTTTTTCTTAATCCTTGAAGTGTCTATTTTAAGATTCTGCCAGGTAACAGGTTGAAATAATGTCCCATTGGGTTTATTTTCAACCCTTTATTACACCTATCCTGAACCAAAACCTGAAAAAGAAGAAAAAGAAAACAGCATAACTTTTGAAGTTAACAACATATAGAGACAAATTAAAACATTCCCCCAAACATGTTTGAACCAAGGAATTCAGTACAATTGTTATTTTCAAGATTCAAGCACATCTTGGTTAAATTTCAGGACAGAAAAAGCAAAAAAGAAGATGAAAGAACGTATATCACATCTCTATTTTCCCTTTTTACTAAAATGTAGTGCATTGGAAGAGATTGATTTAAGTTAATATTGGAAATAATATTGTGATAAAGATTGTCTCCATCCCATTATGCCCTAAATATTGTAGATTTTGTGTAAACATGGCCAAAAGTGGAAGACAAATGTGAAAAGACTCATTTGTCCTACATAGACAAAAATGAACACATTTTCCTATACAATTTGAAATCCAGTGAAATATGTTTTTGATAAGGTTCAAACAAAGTACTATTACAGTACATCTTCTCTGTTGGCACAACATTCAAACCTAAAATACTAATCATCATCATGATCATCATCGCCAAAGAGATTGTCAAAGTCTATCTCTCCAATCTCCATCTCTTCCTCCTTCTCATCAGCATCACACTCGTATTCTCCATCCTCCTCATCCAAGTTACGTTTTGCATAATCTGCCTCCTTATTAAAAGCTTCTTGCTCTTCTGACTCCGCTTTCTGGGCCAGTACCACAACAAGAGAAGGAGGGAGGATGGGTCCAACCGTCCAGACAGGCTCTAACACCCCCTCATACATCATCTTCTCCCAGCCCATATCCTGATCATAGGGTTTGGGCCTCTCAAATATTGGCTGGTCTGCTCTTTTGTAGCAGGCAACTCTGAAGTTGACTCGCTGTACATGTGGGATGAGACAGACCTTGGGAGGAGGCAGGTGTTCAAGGTCTACTTTGGATCTGGATATGCCCATCAACCTTCAAGAACTCTTGCATTACCCCCTCTCGCCTCATGCACTTGGCTCTCCCGATGGCTTTTTTGCCAAGACTAACAATGATGATCCTCCTCTACCAGCATGGCCAACTTCTCTTTATACTGATGATCCTCCTCTACCATTTCAGCATGACCTATACTGATGATCCTCCTCTACCAGCATGACCATGAGGGACCCTGATGTAAACAAGACGAAAGTCTTTCTCTGGTCTGCATCCCCTTAACAATTGTGTGTATTGAGCTGTACTGTACTGTACCCATTCTGCAATCTGTTAATACAATTTTCAATCAATCAATCAATCAATCAATCAATCAATCAATCAATCAATCAACCAACCTCTCCATATACTGATGATCCTCCTCTACCATGTCAGCATGACCAACCTCTATATACTGATGATCCTCCTCTTCCATGTCAGCATGACCAACATCTCTATATACTGATGATCCTCCTCTACCAGCATGACCAACCTCTCTATATACTGATGATCCTCCTCTACCAGCATGACCAACCTCTCTATATACTGAAGTGATGATCCTCCTCTACCATGTCAGCATGACCAACCTCTCTATATACTGATGATCCTCCTCTACCATGTCAGCATGACCAACCTCTCCATATACTGATGATCCTCCTCTACCATGTCAGCATGACCAACCTCTCTATGCTGATGATCCTCCTCTACCATGTCAGCATGACCAACCTCTCATATACTGATGATCCTCCTCTACCATGTCAGCATGACCAACCTCTCTATGCTGATGATCCTCCTCTACCATGTCAGCATGACCAACCTCTCATATACTGATGATCCTCCTCTACCATGTCAGCATGACCTACCTCTCTATATACTGATGATCCTCCTCTACAATGTCAGCATGACCAACCTCTCATATACTGATGATCCTCCTCTACCATGTCAGCATGACCAACCTCTCTATATACTGATGATCCTCCTCTACCATGTCAGCATGACCAACCTCTCATATACTGATGATCCTCCTCTACCATGTCAGCATGACCAACCTCTCTATATACTGATGATCCTCCTCTACCATGTCAGCATGACCAACCTCTCTATATACTGACGATCCTCCTCTACCATGTCAGCATGACCAACCTCTATATACTGATGATCCTCTACCAGCATGAACAACCTCTCCATATACTGATGATCCTCCTCTACCATGTCAGCACAACCAACCTCTCCATATACTGATGATCCTCCTCTACCATGTCAGCATGACCAACCTCTATATACTAGGGATGCTCGATATTGGCTTTTTAACCGATACCGATATACCGATATTGTCCAACTCTTAATTTCCGATACTGATATCAACCGATATCACATTTTAATGCCGATATCGGCCGATAATATCGGTAGGCCGATAATATTGGACATCCCTACTGTTGTGAAGGGCCAGATTAAAGCTGAGAATCTACATTTATTGTTTATATACCTTGTATATTATTTATATATACACGGTATATCCCTTTAAGCCTGCGTTCGAATCATAGTAATATTCGCTCTCCTTATGGATAATGCCCCCTGACGGTGGCGCCAGGCAGTCTCGCACTCAGACAGGTGCAAGGGCGAGTTTGGGGCAAGTCAGGACATGCCCTTGGCAGTGTATTGATTCCGGGCAAGTGGTTAGGTTTGGAACTAGAAAGCCACTTAAGTATATATATTGGCGCAGGTGCGCATAGCAGCAGTGTGACAAGTTCGGTAACAGTGAAGTGAACAGCAGTGCGTCTAACAGAGCGTTGAGAACCACGTGCGAATTGAATAGTAAAGTGTCAGAGTTTAATGCAGTAACGTCAAGTTCGACTTAGTTTAATGTGAAGTAAATAGTCGTTCATTTATTGTATATCGTGCCAACCACAGTTCGTTCGTGTGTAGCATTACCCAGCGGTTCGTTCGTGTTAGCTAGTGGACCTTAGCCAGTGCGCGTGGACTAAATACCTTGGTACCAGCACACGAGGAGGCCTAGTCGGAGAACCTGCTGGACATGTGCACGGGACGGGAGGCTGCAATTCGAAACTGGCCACCGTAAATGCCCAAAACCCCCACCATCTCCTAATAGACAGTTTTCTCCCCACCCCACATGTATGAATGAATGAATGAATGAAAACTTTATTTAACACTATCTTGTAGACCAGGCCCATTATATCCCATTTAATTGTCGCTTATATAGAAAAGAAAAAAATAACAAACAGAAACACAACTTTCAAACTGAAGTGGGAAACCAACTCGGAATAAATAAATAGAGTTTATTCTGGAGCATAACGCCACAACATTGGCTGCTCAATATCATCCTTGATTTCATCCAGAGTGATATTCTCCTTCGAAATATTATTTCGCGGTCACGCTGTTACTGCTGCCATGATCACCTGTGAAGAGGCTCATTTACATAGAAAGGGGACATGGCAATTGCACCGGACGCAATGCTGAAGCAACACATGGGCCACCTTCATTTCACCCGCTGCGCGTCCTTTGAGAGCGATATGTGTCGGAAAAAGCCGCGCAAACCCTTTGTGGATTCCCCCTTTTCACATTAGTCTTCCACTTTTGGCCTTGTTTACACAAAATCTACAATATTTAGGTCATAATAGCATGATACAATCTTTATTAACATTGTATTTCCAATATTAACCTCAAATTGATCTCATCTGATGGACTACATTTGAGTAAAGTGGGAAAAAATTATATTTGTTGAAGTATATAAAACGGCTAACTAATTTTGAAACAACATTTCCAACAGTAGGGCCTATGCCTCTTTGAGCCTTCGGGCCATGCTCCTTTTCACTTTCATCATTTCACTGGGCAGTTTTTAACAGAATTCCGGATTACATCGTTCAGAGGACAGAATCAGATGTATTAACTCACAAAAGATCTCTAAACAAGCACATTCAAGCATAAAGGTAAATATGTGACATTATGCATGTAGGCCTAAGAAGTCTGCATTCTTTTTCAGTGAATTGGTTCTTTAAAAGGAACACGCCAAGTTCGCCAACATTATGGGAACTGTGCTTATTGTCTTAAGATAGATACACATTTCCTAGAAAGCTATCCAGATGCAAGCTTATAGTCTAGCACAAATGAATGGAAGCGGATATGGACCACAAGACCAAAAACACCTGTCCCAGAGTTTTAAGCTAGGCTAGTGGTCCGTATCCAGCCAAATATTTTTTATAGAACATATTTGTTGAAGATTTAGATGGATATGATTTAATATCCCATCAAGACACTACCGAATTTGGACACAGGTCAAAAATGTCCACTCGGTTCATTCCAGGACAAGCATCTTAACAATGCATTCTTGTCTCTGCATCGCCTTTATTGCCTTAACAGATGTGGTGCAGAAGGGGTGTTCACAGGGCATGTCTCTCGTCTCGCCGTCATAATCACCACAACACTGCAAAAACATACTGACACACATGCTCTGAATCTCAAAAAGTCTTTCAACTTCAACTTCAAATTACTTTATTTTCCTTTCGGAACTTCATTTGTGCAGTGGTTGAAAGACAAACATACAGTCACAATACATAGACACTCACCACTAAAAAAGAATTGTTAAAACTACAATAAAAAGACCGCTATATAAAAAAAACACCAACTACATTAAAACTACAGTACTTAAAGCATGATATATTAAAAACCATGTGGAGCAGTTCTATATGTATATAAATCATAAATAATAGTAGTACAGGTACATAGTATATGTCCATCAGGTGGAAGGGGGAGTCTATTTTAAGTAGTCCAAAGTCCTTGGACAAGGAGTCCTTTGTCTCTAGTGTCATTTATCAACAATCTGGGATTAAATTATTTTAGCATAATGTAAATAATAGGTCCATCATTTCATAGATTCTCAATGGAGTATGACATGTTGATGAAATATAAATGTTCAGAATGCATTGCATTGCAAAAGACTGCTCTAATTTGTGTTTTTAAACAATTCAACCCAGCCCTAAATTCACATTATTCCTGTGCCTCTGGACAGTTCAGTCAATATTTGTGGACATACAGTCCTCGTAAACAAATAGAGGTCAGAACAGGGGTTAAATCTACACACATATCAGTGACATTTAACCACTACTCATGCTGATTTAAAGTGAGTAACTTTTAGAATTTGGGGCAAAATCATACTCATAAATCAAAGTGTAGAATTGATTTAACAAGGTACCTTGACCAAGATTTATGAAACACGTTGCAATAGCCCATTTGATTTAGCAATATGGCTTATTTGGCTGGTATCATGTTATCAAATAACCACACATTGCAATACAGTTTCACCTGTTTGCAGGACTATTCTATTTTCAGGCCAAAAACATCTGAATGTAACAGAAGAGAAATAATCCTTTATTAAAGTGCCTTCTTTGATGAATGTGTGTCTTGAGTGTCTGATCAAAATTCCCATCACAATATGAATGGGGTTATGCAAAATGAAAAAGCTAAATAAATAGGCCTAAATAGAAATGTGTGCTCAGTAGAGCGCAAATCTCCACCAGGCATACTGCCTATATTCCTATTCATAGTCAATAGAGGACTTTCCCAGAATGTTTAGAATGCCCATTCTTCCTCCATGTTGTAGGAAATAATGGTTGCTATGTGCAAAATATGCCATTGATGCATCACATGCCTTTTATAATGTGAGGGGCAAAATATACATATAATGATGGGTAGCTAAATGCCCCTAGAAGCATAACCAGTGAGATGTGGCTGAGCATAACGTAAAATACCTTAGCTGCTTAGTTACTGTGTAAGATACTGAGACAGAGATGCAGCTATATATTACAACCATAATCAGGTTAATGTTAATCAGGTCTGGGCACATTTTTAATCCTTGTTTGCTTCTGCCATAGATGCAGTAACCCCTTCTAGAACTATTAGAGTTAAGCAGAGATCTTACCCGTGGTTCAATAAGGCAGTGGTTCCCAAAGTGGGGGTCGCCACGGGGGTGGGTCGCCAGATGATCCCCCAAAAAAAAAAAAAATCCCAAAAGAAAATCCAAAAAATAATTCACGAGCAGCTCTATGAGTATATTACAGACTCAAAATTATTATATAAATTTCATTCAGGTTTTAGGAAATCACATTCCACCGATTCTTGTTTACTTTTTTTAGCTGATTTTATCAGAGCTGAAATGGATGCTGGCAAACTCTCTGATTTTAATTGACCTGAAAAAGGCTTTTGACACTGTCAACCACAGCCTTCTTTTTAACAAACTGTCAGCCCTTGGTATCAGCCCTGTTAGCCTAAAATGGTTCTCCTCTTATCTCTCCAATAGAGACCAATTGACAGACATCCATGGCCATCACTCATCCGCCCTACCAGTGACTTGCGGAGTCCCTCAAGGGAGTGTCCTGGGCCCGTTATTGTTTTTAATTTATATTAACGATATGCAAGCTGCCTGTAATGTGAACCTGTTTCTCTATGCGGATGACTCTGCTATCCTTTCCTCCGATAAGGATGTGGACAAGCTACAGGCCACTCTCAGTAAGGAATTCTCTACCATAAAACATTGGCTCATTGACAATAAATTATCTCTGCATATGGCCAAAACAGAATACATCATCTTTGGTTCCCAACCCAGGCTGCGGAAGCTGGTCTCGCCCAGGATAAATCTCAAGGGCCAGCTTTTTGCGGTAAAAAAGTGTATAAGCTATCTAGGTTACGACCTAGACAGCAGTCTGAGCGAGGAATCCATGGCTCTCAAAACTATGAGCAAGGTGAATGGCAGAACTAAATTTCTGGCCAGGAAAGCACATTTATTAGACCCTGAAAGTCTTTGCATTCTGGCTAATTCTCTTGTTTCTTGTTGCTTCGACTATGCTATCTGTTCTTGGTACAGAGGTCTGACCAAAGTTTTAAAAGATAAGTTACAGGTTTCCCAGAACAAAGTAATCCGATTAACTCTAGGACTAGCATCTAGAGCAGTGTTTCTCAACTGGTGGGTCGCGACCCAAAAGTGGGCCGCGGGGCCATTTTGAGTGGGTCGCGGATGTGTTTTTTTTTGCAATTTCTTTAAAAAAAAATCTTTTAGCACTACCTATCTTTGTGAAAGTGGCTTCTCAGCTCTGGTCCAGCTGAAGACAAAGCAGAGGAACCGATTGGACATTGAGCACAACCTCAGAGTTGCTTTGTCAGACTTTGAGACTCTTGTCAGGAGCAAACAACATCCCCAGTTATCCCATTAGTTCCCTGGGATGTTTTGGGAGTTAAATGTTAAGCTAAGCTACGTCTGCTAAGAGAAGCATATATTATTTATTATTATTATTTTATTTCATTGTGTTTTTAGCCCTACACTGAAAAAATGGGAAAGAGCAGGTCTTTGAATTTACACGAATACAGTTAGTGCATTCAACTAATTCATTTATAATCCTTTTGTGATCATGTTTTAATCAAGTAAACTTCTGTTGTTTATGGAGAATGTTGAATTTACTGGTTTCTCTCGCGTTGATTAAAAACTGACAACTCAGTTAAATTGAGTAGAGTCACCAACCGGAAATAGTATACCGGAAATAGTATTCGACTGCCAGAAAGTCTGATGGACTCTGAGAGAAGAACTGAAAATTCGTCTTTTGAGAAAGAACTCCCGAATTGAAAGTAAGTTCATCAAATTGATTTATGTTGGTGTTCAAGTGGGCACTGGGCGACATTTCCTCTATTAGTCTGTCTATCAGACAAGCGTTGGGTTAGCCACTGGCTAGCTACACAGCATAAAATGTTTGGACAGCTCGCGTTAGCTATAGACAAGCTAGCTTAACTTCATTCTTAGATGCTTCTATAGAAAGTAGGTAAAACAAATTAAAAAGTGTTCTTTGCCCTATATGAAAAAAACGTTTTCTTCGCCCTATTTTTTTATTTATTTTTTTAAACCTACTGTAGAGGGCCTAAACTTAACCAGTTGGAAACCAAGCGTACAGTAATAAAATTAGCAATCAATCAATCAATCAACTCAATAGGCCATGCTCACTTAGAACAGCGCAGCACCCAGCTCTCTCTCAGTCTGACCCGCGTTGCAGACAGGAGTGTGTGTGTGTGTGTGTGTGTGTGTGTGTGTGTGTGTGTGTGTGTGGGGGGGGGGGGGCGGGGGGTGGAGACTATAGCTAGCGCTGACAGTCAGAGAGAAGGAAAAAGAAATTGAAAAAAAAATGCAAATTAATCAATCAATCAAATCGCGATCTTTCTTTTGTTCTAGAATGACTCAAGACCCATCAATTACATCATCCAACATTGTTTAAAGGACTAACACATTTGCAGTGACAGAATCGCTTCATATTTAGTCGTTATGGCGCTATCAACATATCCATTTGTTGTCCGCGATCTTGTTTTCTCCCGGAGTGAGCCGGCGGAGTGATATGTGATTCGGTTGTGGGCGGGTCCTGAGCCCAGGACCGTGGATTGTTGCCAATAAAGACGTGTAAATGGACTGTTTCAGCCAATCAGAATAGAGAAATTTGCATGCCGTTGTATAACACGAAATACACTCCAGTCTGTGCATTCAAGTGCAGCTTGGAGTGTCTCCTCTGACGTCACAGTCCAACGCTTAACCTCTCGCGATACTACCGGCGTTCGCTTGAGACTCTGTTTATACTTTGGCAAAAGAAAGATGGCCAGTGTCTCTGTTTATGCACCACAACGGTGCACTTGATAATGTACCACATCCAATTCTACTTGTACAGTTGTGAATGGTCTCTCGAATCAGCAAGTATTTGTATTTCACTGGTAAAGATAGTGAAACCACCGGAGACTGTGTCTTCTGCCCCTTACGGTAGACCAGCCATCTTGTTTAGCCAAATAGCGAACATTCTAAATACTTCACCTATGAACACAACATAAATCTAGATGGAAACATAGGTCCACCTGCATAGGGTGGATTTTGTTTTCACCACCTGTTTCCACCCAAGGTGAAAATCCGCCTAAAATATATACCTAGGTAAATGGAATATTGCTCCACTTCTACAAGGTCCATTTGCATATTCTTGGTATCTAGGTACATCTATGGACCTCAGGGAATGTATTCACAGTGTCATAAATATTGTGTCTATTACTAGGCTTGCTTAAATTGTGATGAAACAAAGGAGAATATGAATTATGATTTTTCTTTGCATCTTTGACAGTGAATAACACCATGATAATAATGACCAAACTTAAAAAACTGCCACTGACCTCGTTCAGTACCTTCTTGAGATCATGTGTACAAAAAAATCTAAGGAAATTAATAAAGGGAAGATGATAAAACCGAAGGTTCTGTAGATACAGTACTGAATTCTCCCATCCGGACCAATGCAATTTGAAATATTATTATAGACTATATAATAGGAGGCTTATAAATTACCTTATTGTAGCCAATTCGCACATTTATATATATATATATATATACATATATTATCTTTCAAATGCCAGAGTTCAATTTGGATTTAGTATCACCAGGCGTGCATAAGAAGAGATAATGATATCTACTGTAATTTACTATACCTTTTTATTTTCACCACAGTGCAACCATTTTGAAACTAATTTCAGATCTAATTGTTGCTACATGCTAACAATAGGGAGGAGAAACTAACTGTGTTTCAATATTTGTCAAAAACGTTACCTTTTGTGTTATGGTTTGTAACCGACCCCAATCGCACAAGACAGGTATGAGAGTAAGCCAAAACAGGGCAAATATTTATTATAGAACAAAAAGCGGCACAGTCCCTTTAAGGGAAAACACAAAAACACTAGAGTCAAGGAAATCTGGAAAATGCGGCACTGTGCCTTTAAGAGGCGAACAGGCTAAGGGACTAAGGCTAAGGGCCAGGGCTAAGGACCAGGGCTAAGTGTCAGGGCCAGGAACAGGGGCACTGGAGAGGGGGACAGGGACAGAGGCCCGGAGAGGCGGGCTGGAGACAGGGACAGAGAACAGGGTTAAGGCCTTGGACAGGGCGAGGGCCAGAGCTGCTTACAGGGATGAGGACAGGGTTCCGACGGCGGAGGCCTGGCACGGGGGCAGGGACCGGACGGCGGAGGCCTGGCACGGGAACAGGGGCCCGACGGCGGAGGCCTGGCACGGGGACAGGGGCCCGACGGCGGGGGCCTGGCACGGGAACAGGGGCCCGACAGCGGGGCCTGGCACGGAGATCCTCCTCCTCCTCTTCGGATGCTGCAGACGGGCAGCGCAGAACAAAGGGGGTCCCAGGGGACCGGGATGGGAACACGCCGTCCTCCCGTGGAATACTAGGGAGCGACGACGAGCCTGGGTCCATGGGGAACGGGAAGGGCACACGCCGTCCTCCCGTAGAATACTAGGGAGCGACGACGAGCCTCACCCCCAGGAACGAGGATCACGAAGAGACGCCTTCCTCCCGTGGAATCGGGAGCGATGACGAGCCGGCTTGACGTCTGGAGTGGGAACACTGGAAAACCTCCCGTAGAGAATTAGAGAGCGAAGACGGTGTCCCACTCCAGGCAAACGGCGACAGGTGGTGATGGCTGGCACGTCGTCTCACGCCGGAGACGCGGCAGGTGATGGTAACGTACAGGATGGTAACGTACAGAACTCCATGAACACAGAGTGTACACAGATACAGATACAGAACGAACACAGAGTCCAGAACACAGAACGACCCGACAAGGACTGGAGGGGAGTCTGCAACCTATGTACTCTCCCGAGGTGATTGCAAACTCCCAACAGGTGCGTGAAGGTAGAGGATCAAGGATGTCCAAGGGTGGGGGCTGGTGAAGAGTAGAGGAGAGTAAATCATCGCAAGGGTGGGGGCTGGTGAAGAGGAGAGGAGAGTAGACAGGGAAAACACAGGAAAAAGGTCCAGGGACAGGCGAATCCTCACATTTTGTGGCTTATTATGCCGAATAATAACAGTTATTGATATAATTCATTCAGAACGCTGAACTTTGAACCCCCACAGAAGACTACAATTCCCATGGTTCAAAATTTCCAAAATGGTCGCCGTCTAGCAATAGACTTCAGAAAATCGAAAACTTAAAACTATCTAATGGCACGTTTAACCTATAGCTAAACTAACGTATTGATGATAATATACATTCTACATGCTTTTGTGACATGTTAGTGATGTTAATACTTGAAAACGTTTGATTTTAAATCGCAACTTTTTTGCATCACTCTGAAAAATATTGATTTATGACCAGATGCCATTTTGGGACCGGATCCGGTCCCGTCGGGTGGAACAGGTTGGAAATAATATTGTAATAAAGATTGTCTCCATGCTGTTATGCCCTAAATATTATAGTTTTCCATAAACAATTCTATAGAGACAAATTAACACATTTTCCCATGCGATTTTGATCAGTGATTTATTTATTGTTAAGATTCAAACTATATGTTTTCATATGCACTGGATATCATGGACTGGATATCTTCTTTGTTGACACAACATTCAAGTCTTTTTTTCTATTTGTATTTTGTGCCCTAAACTACTAATCATCATCATCACTAAAACAATTGTCAAAGTCTATCTCTTCGATCTCCATCTCATCCTCCACCTCATCACACTCGTACGCTCCATCCTCCTCATCCATGGCCTTTTTTGCGTAATCTGCCTCCTTATCAAGAGCTTCTTGCTCTTCTGACTCCACTTTCTGGGCCAGTACCTCAACAAGAGAAGGACGGAGGACACCTCCTCATCCATTGTTTTTCCCAGTCCATACTTTGATCATAGGGTTTGGGCCTCTTGAATATTGGCTGTTCTGCTCTTTTGTAGCAGGCGACTCTGAAGTTGGCTCACTGTACATGTGGGATCAGACAGACCTTGGGGGGAGGCAGGCATTCAATGTCTACTTTGGAGTTTGAATTCAGGACTTTATCAGCACCCATCATTTTCTGCAGCATCTTGGCTCACACAGCATCAACTGACTTCATCCAACCATGGCCATCCATAATGCATGTGAAGGACTCCATCTCCTGTTGGAGCTCATCTGTTACCAGCGACAATGCGCCAAGCTGACTAAAAGCCTTCTGGAATCTAGGGTTCTTCTGCAGATTATTCAACGGATTCACCTGTCCCTTTCCTTTGAAAGCGCTGACACAGTCATACCCAGAAAAGTCATAGTATCCCAGCAGAGTGCTGCAGTACTCTAAGGGGGCTTTCTCATTAGGAACGGGTGCTCCCCTCCGTCCTTGCTCCATCCTTGCTCCGTCCTTGAGTGCGAACCCCCCCCCCCCTCCCTCTCCCCCCTCTGGTTTGTGTACACATTGCAGTCTTGGTTCGCTCCGGGTTTTGTTTTAGGTTTGCGTTTTGAGCGTGTAAGCTGCCGTAGGCGATGATGTCACACTCGAACATCAACACATGAACAGTTGAACACACGGTGATGGAAACTGGATGCCCAATATAAAAAAATTAATAACCAATAAATATGAAGTTATCTTTGAACATCTGTTGTCAAGCCTTGTCAATATAACCCACCCCCTTTCCTCATGAATGGAACTGGTGTCGTGGAGTCCGCTTTGAGCGTTTCCAGGGTTAGCGGCTAATGCTAGTTAGCTTAGCCTAGTTATGGGATAACTTAGTTAGCAGCTAGCGTTAGTCCATTGCTCGCGTCAATTATATTGCATGTCATTGAAGGTCCCCGCTGGTCTGTGTCTAATGAAATTACAATTGCATGTCATTGAAGGTCCGTGCTGGTCTGTGTCTATAATGAAATGAGAGGAAAACTCTGTGCTAAAGCAAGCCTCATCTCAGCCGTGACGTGACAACATACTCGATGTTATATAAAAATTATCTCGCGGTCTACTTGAAAATCAGCCTGCGATCTACCGGTCGATCACGGCCGACTGGTTGGGCACCACTGGTCTATAGAAATAAATGCATTTGAACAAGAAACCAATGTATAGACATAGCAATGGCAAAAGAAATTGCCAGGCCTAATGCGAGCCAGGGAAGTCTTGGGCTTGTAACGTGGCTTCATCTCAAAGTTTTCATCCACTGAGCCGTGAGGCTCAACATGCTTGTTTGGTTGAGGTCTGAACTCGCCAAATTGCCCATAAATTTTTTTATCTGCCCAAAATTCAAGCAAGCATGAAAGCATTACAGTAAGCTTGCACACCACGCCCCGCTCCGTTGTCTGGGACGCTGGTTCGCACCCGAGACCACCTATTCCAGCGGTCCAAGTTTGGAGCGAATCAGCGTCCCCGGTGATGGGGGGGAGCGTTCTCATCACACCCTATTTTGGTGCAATCGCGCTCTGATTCGACCCCGAATGGCTAGTGTGAAAGCCCCCTGAGTCCAGAGACTCAGCCAGTTCGGACACATGTATTAGCTTGCAGTGCCAGTGCCGTGGTCAAGGTGCCAGTGCCGTGGTCCAGGTATCTGGAGAGGTTGGTCATGCTGACATGGTAGATGAGGATCATCAGTATATAGAGGTTGGTCATGCTGACATGGTAGAGGAGGATCACCAGTATATAAAGGTTGGTCATGCTGACATGGTAGAGGAGGATCATCAGTATATGGAGAGGTTGGTCATGCTGGTAGAGGAGAATCACGAGTATATAGAGAGGTTGGTCATGCTGGTAGGAGGATCATCAGTATATAGAGAGGTTGGTCATGCTGGTAGAGGAGGATCATCAGTATATAGAGATGTTGGTCATGCTGACATGGTAGAGGAGGATCATCAGTATATAGAGGTTGGTCATGCTGACATGGTAGAGGAGGATCATCAGTATATGGAGAGGTTGGTCATGCTGGCTGGTAGAGGATCATCAGTATATAGAGAGGTTGGTCATGCTGACATGGTAGAGGAGGATCATCAGTATCTGGAGAGGTTGGTCATGCTGACATTGTAGAGGAGGATCATCAGTATATAGAGGTTGGTCATGCTGGTAGAGGAGGATCATCAGTATATGGAGAGGTTGGTCATGCTGACATGGTAGAGGAGGATCATCAGTATATAGAGATGTTGGTCATGCTGACATGGTAGAGGAGGATCAACAGTAGAGATGTTGGTCATGCTGACATGGTAGAGGAGGATCGTCAGTATATAGAGGTTGGTCATGCTGACATGGTAGAGAAGGATCATCAGTATATAGTAGGTGTAACTGAGGGGTTACAAAACCCTGACTGTATTAAAGATTGTGATAGATTAAACCACTGCTAGGTATGTACTTTAATTACTGGCCAGACAGTACATCGAATAGATATGGTGGACACTCATAATAACACGGCATTGACAAAGAAATAGTATTTGAGGGTATTTTATTATTATGCAACATTAGGTTACAGAATGAGAATTAGGGTCGCGCTTGTATGGCGAAGAATATGCATAAAGTCAGTCAGTAGCATAAGTCACTGGGAATAGAATGATTCCTACTATGGGTACTAGGCTGACGCCACCTGGCGTATAATAGCAATTATAGAAGGCAACGCTGGTACCGCCTGGAGACACTGGGTTCCTCCCAGAGGTGTAAGGTTTGGAGGATAGAGGAATGTTCGGATACTCAGTCTGATTCAATGAAGAATAAAAGGGGTTCACGTAGAGAAGCCAGTCCTTGTAAATCCAACGATCAGCAACAAAAGCAATAACTGTAATCCAATGCTCGATAGCAAACGATGATAGCCAGCTATCCTCGGTCCATGAGGCCAGCCCGAATGTAAATCCTCACGAGGTTAAATCCCAAACGACAGTGGAGATTAACGATGCTCTTCTCCGGGTAACACGTTCCACAATCAATATAATCCAACCAGTAATGGTTCTGCAATCGCCGCCGCTGGTTCTTGAAAAAAGTGAATATCAGTAAGGCAGCAGGACCGGACGGCATCCCCGGCCACGTCCTAAAAGTCTGTGCCGACCAACTGGCCCCGGTATTCACTGACATATTTAACCTGTCCTTAGAACAGGCTGTCATCCCCACCTGCCTGAAGAAGTCCACTATTATCCCTGTACCCAAAAAATCCAAGCCTGCTTGCCTCAACGACTACCGCCCTGTAGCTCTCACCTCCATAGCCATGAAGTGCTTTGAGAAGCTAGTAAAGGGCTACATCTGCTCCTCCCTCTCCATCAACATGGACCCCCTGCAATTTGCATACCGCCCCAACAGGTCCACGGAGGACGCCATAGCCCATGTGCTGCACACAGCAGCATCACACCTGGACAAGAGGAAGGGGAACTATGTGAGAATGCTATTCATCGACTACAGCTCGGCATTCAATACCATAGTCCCCTCCAAACTCATAGCCAAGCTCAGGGACCTGGGCTTGAACTATGACCTCTGCCAGTGGGTCTTGGACTTCCTGACGGGCAGACCCCAGGTGGTGAGAGCAGGCAACTGCACCTCCTCATCCATCACCCTCAACATAGGGGCCCCCCAGGGCTGTGTTCTGAGTCCCCTCCTCTACTCCCTGTACACACACGACTGTGTGGCTCAGCGGAGTAGCAACACAATCATCAAATTTGCTGACGACACAGTGGTGGTGGGCCTGATCTCTGCAAACGACGAGAGGGCCTACCTGGAAGAGGTCAAGGTCCTGGCGGGATGGTGCCAGGAAAACAGCCTCTCCCTGAACGTCAGCAAAACAAAGGAGATGATTGTGGACTTCAGGAGGTCGGGGGTCAAGGACTACAGCCCCCTCAGCATCGACGGGGCACCGGTTGAGAGAGTGAACAGCTTTAAGTACCTCGGAGCCTACATATCCGAGGACTTGACATGGACCACACACATTGACAGTGTTGTGAAGAAGGCACGACAACGCCTCTACTTCCTCAGGCCCCTAAGGAAGTTCCAAGTCAGTCAGAAGATCCTTAAGAACTTTTACTCATGTACAATAGAGAGCATCCTGACTGGCAACATCACCTCCTGGTTTGGGAATAGCATTGCACAAGACCGAAGCAGACTACAAAGAGTGACACGTTCAGCCGAACGCACACATTCACTTTAAACAAACAACACATTGCGGCACCCATTCTCCACATTTTAGAACACCTAAAGACACTTTATATTTATTGGTATTGGATTTGCAATGCACCCCATACCTTTGTAGACCTTACTGTAAATTGTACCTAAATTGTACCTCATCCCATTTCTGCTTTGCACTATATAGTATTGTATATTAGTACATTGCATAGTATATTGTATGGTAACTCAGTTACTTCTATTCTGCATCGAACATTGTACATATGTCTATACTGAACACTGTGACCTCTATTTTTACTTCTATTTTACATGGTATACTATTTTATTTCATAAAATAACAGTAAGCGTAGCAGATAGAAGCATTTTGTATAAAAGTATTCTGTACTTCTGTATGAAGTTGTATGAAGTTTTTACATGCATCAAAGTACATTTAACATAGTTTCTGCTAAATATCCTGCAATATGTTTTCAGGTGACAATGATATAAATACAAATACACTGTATTTGTAATACACTGTTTAGAACAATACTATTTGCAAATATTATGGCTGAATTACTAGTGTGTAACACGTTAGAGTTGAAATTCATGCATGAAAGATGCTATACCTTTTTACCAAGTAGTCATTTGAGATCATTGACCCCTCTTTTAGCTAAACCTGGTCCCAATTGACAGCAACAGCAAAGACCTAAAAATACACAGAACGCTTACTGAGACATATTTTTTGAACATTACATTTGAGGTACAGCAAACTATATTGAATGGGTTTTTGAAAGTCCTTTACAGACATAGCTAACATAGAAGGTCTAGCTAGCATAGAAGGCCTTTTCCCCATACTCTGTGCTATTTTCAGTGGTACTGTGACATATAAATAGGGGTGGTGAGGTTTGAACCGTGCTAAAAAGGGGAAGTTGACCTAAAAATGTAGGCTTAGCATTGATACAGTAGATGGACATTCATGC
The DNA here is from genome assembly GCF_963971535.1 of Notolepis coatsorum. Classification (NCBI taxonomy): domain Eukaryota; kingdom Metazoa; phylum Chordata; class Actinopteri; order Aulopiformes; family Paralepididae; genus Notolepis; species Notolepis coatsorum. Next base: position 60,106,516 of record NC_140184.1, on the reverse strand, counting down.
TTTGAAGTGATCTATATCCAGAAATAAGTCTTAATTTAAGACAGATGAAATACCCTATTGAAACAGCTTAGACAGACAAACCATTACAAGTTATCACAAACAGTGCTGTATTTGTAATCTGCTATGTCCTAAATGTCTGGATGTAGCATTACAGTCTATCTGTATGCCATATAGGCCCTGATTAATTGAAAATGGGGGACTCTGATGTATACAAGACAAAAGTCTTTCTCTGATCTGCTACCTCTTAACCTTGTCAAAGACTCATGTTCCAGTCAAGATTGTATTAGTTTTACGAAATAAGAAATAATAATCACCACCGTGTCCCAAACTGTCAAATAATTGGTATTACAACTCTGTCAGCTGTGTAACAGTATTCATCAAAGTGCTGCATGTTATAGTGTAGGTTAGTTTATTAGGACAAATTTAGGAAATGTTTTAAAATATGTGTGAAAACATGTGAACCCATCCATTGTGTGAACTAAAAATTTGTTATGAGTATAATGTTGTACACTAACTTTCATGTTGCCTGTAACATCTGAGTTTGCATGTCATCTAAACTTCACGCCCCATGCGGTGTTTTGACACCTATAACAGGGCCCCTGTTCACACCCCTCACACACACTGAGATCCTCACAGACAGATATTTTCAGCACTTTATATTTTCACCCCAACTCTTTAAGCTATCATGTCTTTAACTTTTATACCTAATCATATAAAGATAAGTGTAATAATTAATGTGAATAATACAAAAAACACTGTAATGTAGCCTTTTTAAAAGAATCTATTTTTTAAATAAAACGCTTCACAGTACCGTATTAACGATACATTCAAACCCTAGACCCCTGCAGGCTAATGAAATGGTGCCCTTTGACACCCAAAGATCACTAAGGGAATACATTTTTTCGATACATCTGAACCTATACACTTATTCTGAAACTTTATTCTGAACATATACACTTATTCTGAACACAAATGTCTAAAGATTGTGTCTTTATCCAAGAATCAATAATATAGGCACATTACATCAATATAACATAAATAATCACACACAGACACATACACGGACAGCCACACCTTGGGGGCCGTTTTTTCTACAGAAAGGAGAAGTAAGACACGTCGTAAATCTTTTGGAAATGACAGAAGCTGCATACGGCACTTTTGAGGAACACACACACACACACCCACACACGCCTCTGCAGAAAGGGGGAAGTCGGAGGGTCATAAATCTTTTGGACTTGGCAGAAGCTGCATACAGCACTTTTGAGCCATCCCATTCGCTATCTTCATTCTCCCACTTCTATGACAGCTAAGGGGGTGACAGTGTCAGAACCACTCTAGTGTTTCTGTATGTCATTTCAGCCTACGGAGTGGAGACCGTCTACTGAGAGGTATACAGAAACAAAAGAGAGGAGAATGCTTTCTGCTCAAACCATACCATTTGGATGAAAGCATTCTCTACTTAAACAGACACATTGTATTATTCTTAATTCTCACACAAGTGTCTGAACACACTCACACACACATTTATTCTGAAGATATACACATATTCTTAATTCTGTAACTTAAACCACACACATTTGAAATGTTTATGTCCACACAAATACACATTCTTAAGATACACACATTTATTCTTAAGACTTTTGGAATACTTATTGTGAAACTATATTCTTAAGATACACAAATACATATTCTTAAGATACACAAATACACAAAATACATTCTGAAGATATTGTATTTTTCTGAAAACCTTGGAATACACAAAAACATATTGTGAAATGTTTAATCTGAAAATCTTGGAATACAAATACATATTGTGAAGATACACAAATACATATTGTGAAGATATTGTATTTTTCCTAAGATACACAAATACATATTGTGAAAACCTTGGAATACACAAATACAATCTGTAAAATAAAAAAAAACGTTTGAATCTTTTGTTTCTGACAATAAAAAAACTTATTTTGAAAAACTTGGAATACACAAATACAATCTGAAAATAAAAAAAAACGTTTGAATCTTTTATTTCTGACAATAAAAAAAACTTATTTTGAAAAACTTGGAATACACAAATACAATCTGAAAATAAAAAAAACGTTTGAATCTTTTATTTCTGACAATAAAAAAAGAAACTTATTTTGAAAAACTTGGAATACACAAATACAATCTGAAAATAAAATAAAACGTTTGAATCTTTTATTTCTGACAATAAAAAAAACTTATTTTGAAAAACTTGGAATACACAAATACAATCTGAAAAAAAAAAACGTTTGAATCTTTTATTTCTGACAATAGAAAAAAACTTATTTTGAAAAACGTTTATTTTGAAAAAAAAAATCTGAAAAATCTGAAAACTCCTCCCCTTCCGTAACCAGATGGCCTGTAGCTGTTCCGCAACTGTTCCTACTTCCGGGGTAGGCCTGATTGGCCCCGACAGCGGCCAATCAGCGTCAATTAACATCACGCACCTGAGATGAGTTCCAATCAGCTCGTGTGGAGGACTCTTATACGCTGTCTGCAGAGCATTCGTTGTCGGGTCGTTTTGTCACCACCACTCTTCCGCTGTTTTGGTCCCGAGGTCTCCAGTGCGAGACGTTTCGTTTCCCTGCCATTTCCTTGGAGTTTACTGTGTACTCACTCTGCCTCCCCGTGGACCCGTGCCTCGAATTCCCCCTCGCCTTTGCTCCTGGTGAGTCTTATGGAAGACTATTTTTCTCTGAAGATATATTCCTCGTTTGTCCTGGACTCATTGCTTTAGTCCGCCTTCGGATGTTTCCCTAAACATTGAAGAGTTGTTGAATTTTTTGTACTGGACTCTGCCTTGTGTTTTCCACCGTTGGGCTAATGACATTCTACGTTCCTATTTTTCCCTCAAGTGGAGTCGCATAGTTCCGCAGAGCCGCAGAGCCAGACTTTGCTATTGACATTCTACGTCTCTATTTTCCCCTCAGAGTGGAGTCGCATAATTCCGCAGAGCCAGACTTTGCTATTGACATTCTACGTTCCTATTTCCCCCTCAAAGTGGAGTCGCATCATTCTGCAGAGGCGCAGAGCCCAACCTTGCTATTACTCTACTGGACACTGTTCTCTCTCCTCTTCCATTTTGTCCTTAAATGAACATTGTCGCACTATTCTGTTGTATAAATAAATATGCCCTTTGCTTTTGGCTAACGCTGAATGACCTGTCTGTGTCGTGCTGTTGGGGTCGCATACAAACCATAACAAATGTGTTGTAGCAACTGTGAAAAACTGTAAGTAGCCAAATGTTACACTCTAAAAAATAACTGGATAGTTGATACATATTTCACTTAGCTCAATTATTCTAAAATCAGCTATAAGCCATTCTCCCTCTCTCTTATTCAAAAGGAAGATATTGATTTACATATGTCTATATTTCATCATTATTTTTATAATCTTATCTCATGTACACTAACATGGCGCAGACGTCAAGAGAGGTCTGGCTATGCAAAGACATTCGTCTTTTATATTATAGGTACCCAAACAAATGTTAAAGGTCCCATGCATTATAAAAGGCCTTTTCCAGTGTTTAGCATTGTTTGCTAGCAATTGGGGATTATATCAATGTGGCCTGTGTCGTTAATTATCATATTGACTCATCAGTCTAGTCTCGAGTTCACGAGATCTTCCCTCACTCAACTAAACCGTTCTGATTTGACAGTATTGCTGACGTGAATAAGGTACAGATTTGCAGTAACGCCCCCTCTATGGTTGTAGCGCATAGTGTAACTCGACACTTCCTCAAACAGGTTTTGACAGAGAGGCAGAGAACGAGCGAGCGAGAAAGAGGGAGAGAGAGATAGAGAGGGAGAGAGAGAGAGAGGGACCGGAGGGACCGCGTGCAGTAGTGTGTGTAAAAATGTGTGTGCGCCATCTCTCTTCCTCGTCTGAGCACTTACACACAAACTTGACTGTGTGTGTGTCTGGGACGCATCTCTCCTCTCTCTCTCTCTCTCTCTCTCTCTCTCTCTCTCTCTCTCTCTCTCTCTCTCTCTCTCGCTTGCTCGTTCTCTCTCTCGCTCTCTCTCATATGTATCACACTGTCTGGGTGACTGTCACTCAAAGCGCTTATGGGCGGAGCCCATCCAATAACAGGCTGAAAAATTATGCTTTTGAGTACTTGATTAGAAATATAAAACAATGATTAAAAAAACGTACAGATGTCTTCCATAGACTCACAGGAATTGTGTAACGTTGCCCAAATAGTGCAAGGAATAGCAATGCATGTCCCCTTTAATCCTAGATGCAAGTTCACAGAGCATCCTACCACATCCAGTTAATCTCCAGACACCCCCTATTAAATAAAACTTTCACTTTAGCTGTTAAGGGGAAGATGAGCACAGAAAGTTCCATCTTCCAGAGTCACTCCAGTCACTTTTTATTTATATTTTTTTTTATTACAGATGGTTGAGGGTGGAAGAAGTAAGGTGTGCGACTACACACACACACACATTGGTCAGGCTCTAATTAAAATATAATGTAATAGTAGCCACATAACATGCACCAAGAAAAGAGAATATCCAATATCCAGTCTTATGTAGTACAGGACCAAATTTCATAAGAATCCGTTCAGAAATGGGTGATTAAGAGCGATTTTGGTAAACTGTGTACAAAAAGAAAGTTCTCCAGTATTCCATTTCCTCATTGATGGCAATGCAATCTGTGTTTTTCACTTCCAGTTTTCGCTCGTTAATTTTCACCTATCGATCCCTGATTTGCACAACCCCAATTGGGGTATCATTGTAAGCTACACTCATTGGCTACAACCCTGTCCAATAATTTTCAATCACTGAATTTGATTTTATTTAAATTATATTTTTACAGTATCGAATATTTTTTTAATTGTTACGTTTGCTGATGATACTAATTTACTTTGTTCAGGGGAGGACATAAAATAATTATTGAAAACAGTAGAAAGGGAATTGATCAAATTAAAGAAATGGTTTGATAGGAATAAGTTGTCTCTTAATGAAAACAAAACTAAATGTATGGCATTTGGTGGTGTTCCTACCGACTGTGAAATTAAACTGAATTTAAATGAAACCGAAATTGAAAGAGTATATGAAACAAAATTCTTAGGTGTGATCATAGATCACAAACTCTGTTGGAAGCCACATATACAATATATCAAAGGTAAATTAGCCAAATCTGTTGGCATTCTGTACAAAACAAGGGAGCTGTTAAATCAGAAATGTTTGCATATATTGTATTTTTCACTTGTTGTGCCATACATGTCATATTGTGTTGAGGTCGGGGGAATGTTTATAAAAAAATATAGATCCTATTATTAAACTACAGAAAATAGCTATTAGAATAATAAACAAAGCTAGTTACCTTGAATCGACAATCCATTATTCATAAAGTCCTGCACATTAAAATGTGTAGATATGGTGTACATGAAAACCTTGGAAATCATTTTTTGTGCTAAGAGTAAAAGCCTACCAGTTTGTATTCAATGTCTCTTTCAACCAAGAGAAGGAAAGTATAATTTAAGAGGGTTGTGTATTCTTATGTAAAAAGGTAAGAACTAATGTAAAAGCTAGATGTGTTTAAATTTTGGGAGTTCAATTATGGAATAGCCTTAGTGACGGGTTGAAGTTGTGTACTTCTCAGGGGAGATTTAAAAAAGCCTTAAAGGATCAAATAATTCAGGAGTACAGTTTTGAGTAAAACATCAAACATTTGTTTTTTTCTATATAATTTTTTTTGATCTTGCAGCATTTTTTTTTTTATTGATCTTTTCCCCCCTCTTTTTTCCTCAGATTTTCTCCCATCCCAATGTTAGTCGTTATGCCAATTCCCAATCCCCTTCCTGGTCGCTGCGCACTTACCCCCCACAGTCATTCTGGGAGAGTGGAGGCTATCACGTGCTTCCTCCGACACACGTCTAGCCAATCAACCGCTTCTTTTCACCTGGCAGCGCGGACTCTCACTGAGAGGGTGTAACGTGTGGAAGGATCACACTACCCCCCTTAGATCCTATCCGCGCTGAACAGGCGCCCCGACCGAACTGTAGGAGTCGCTGTTTACAACGACCCGGACCCACCCCGCCAGCTTTCCCACCCTCTAATACTGCCAATTGTATTAGTGTGAACGGCCAGCCAAGCTGGTGACAACGCCGGGAGCTGGATTCGAACAAGCAAATCCAGCGTCTCCGGCGCTTGGTGACGAATGCAATCTCCGCTACGCCACCTGACCGCCCTCTTGCAGCATATTTTAAGAATTTGTAAATAGGCAAAAATAAGCATGTGCTTCAGCCTATTCCTTTTTTTCGGTCGTTGATTTTGGATTTTGTGTGTGAGCTTGCCTTATTATGTACATTTATGATTTTCAATAAAAAATGCAGACCCGAGCCGCTAGACACTCGCAAAGTGCCATGTTTTTTTTATCCACTGTTTCTCTGTTTATCTATTTTTCTCCCATCCCAATTTCGCTGTGCCAATTCTCCCCTCCCCTGTCTTGAACGTTGCTCGCATATGCCCCCCACTGGCCGGTTGTAGGGAGGATAGAAGCCTTGCATCACGTGCCCCCTCCGATACACGAGGAGGCAGCCTGTCACATATTTTCACCTGCCAGCGCGGACTCTCATTGGCGAGGTGTAACGCGTGGGAGGCTCACACTACCCCCGCCATTTCCTGTCTCTGCTGTGCAGGCGTCCCCAACCGACCTGTAGGAGTCGCTGTCCACAACGTCCAGATTACCACCCATCGACTTCCACCCGCTAACTCTGCCAATTGAGTTAGTATGACGGCTGGCCCAAGCCGGAGGCAACGCCGACAGCCGGAGTCGAACCCGGTGTCTCTTGCATTGGTGACGAGCGCAATGTCCGCTGCGCCACCCAGCCGCCCTCAAAGTGCCATGTTGCGCTGGTGGGCACATCGTCCTAAAGAGGGCCCGGATACGGGCCGTTGCATAGTATAATAGTTTTATTATGGAAAAAAGCATAATCACAATTATTTAGATTAATATCACGATTATTAAACATGATGACTTATTGAGAACATATGACGATGACTGAATTTCAACCAAGTTGCCAAAGACTGTTTGGGCTTGGGGGGAGGGGCGGAGCACACCGCTGTGAAGGAAGGATGTGCTGCATTTACAACACAAGACTAAATGAGAGCAACACGGCATGTGGCACAATAATTGGTTTATCTCGATTATTTAGTTTTCATGATCGTGGGAATCCAAAATCGTAATTGAAATTGTATTAATCGCCCAGCCTATGTAATAGTGAGTATAATAACTAATGTCAGAATAGATATTTAAAACAAAAGAAAAACAGAGACAGTACTGAGCCCATCATGAGTAACTCTCAATACTACAATTACGACACCCGGGGAGCGAGAGCCAAGAGGATTTCAGGAGAACAATTACTGCTGAAAAGCGAAGACATCCTCAGCAGCTTGTTGATCTTCCTGATGACAGCAGCGCGGTGACAGCTAGCCCTGGGAACCAACTGTTAGCTCAAGGTCCAGGTCTCAAGGTTCAAGGCTTATGTGTTTTGGGTGGGGTTGTACTGTAACAGGAACAGTACAGGTGAATCACAGAGAGGTAGGTCAGTGCGATCATTTCCCCACTTCCTTCAGATCCCGACCTTCTACATCACTCCTGATCCAAGGTCCTTGGTTTTAAATAAACAGGGGAACAACAGAATATCGAAATAGATGTTGAGGATGGAGGGAGGAGATGGAGAATCAGGAGTTGGGAAGGACATTGAGTAGGAGGATGGCTGAATGGGGAGGAGAATGTAGAGGAGGAGGAGGAGGATGAAGTGAATGAATAGTCTGAGGAAGAATGGGAAAGAGGAGGTGAAGCTGGATGGGGAGGCATATGATGAAGGCGAGGATGGAGATCAGAGGATGTTCTCCTGCAAAGAGACAAAGAGATCCCTCAGAGTGTTTCCTTTGTATTGTGTTCCCCAGGGGTCAAGGTGATGTGTTTCTGAAACCCAGATAAAAAGCTGTGTCTGAGCAGCTTTATCTGAAGGGATGTTGTAGAGGATACGGCATGACACTTCCTGTTTGGAACACCAGGCATTGATTGGCTCCATCAATCAGCATTGTCATACTGTGGGTCTATGAGAGACAATTCAGAAATGTGTCGTGTGAATAGTTTCGCCAGTATGCTATTTTTAGTTTCAAGTTCAAGTTCAAGTTTCTTTATTAGTTGTCATACAGAAATACAGAATACTTTGCATGAAATGCTTCTTTCTGTTTTGCTCCTAGATAATAACAAGATAGTATATAATAAGTATAATATAAGTATAAAATAGAAAGTCAAGTATGTAAACAAGTGTAAACAACAAAAAATGTCAATATACCTATATACAGTATGTACAGTATATACAGTGCAGGTACAGTACAGTGTAGAAATGGTGAGGTATAGCTTAGCTTGTGGTGCCACCTTGTGGTGCAATGAGGTGCAATAAGGAATGAGATTGATGTGCAAATTTCCTTACCAATAAATATAAATATAAAGTGTGTTAGTGTCTAAAGTGGTAAAGTGGGTGTTACAGTGTGTTGTTTATTTAAAGTGAGTGTGTGCGTGTGGATGTGTGTGCTGTGGGTGTATTGATGGTTTGTTATTGTTCATTGAGCATCCTGATGGCCTGGGGATAGAAGCTCCTTCTGAGTCTCTCTGTGCTTGCCATGAGACTCCGGTATCGCTTGCCTGACCGCAGCAGTTCAAAGAGGCAGTTGTTTGGGTGGCTGGAGTCTTTGATTATTCTCTTAGCCTTACCCATGCACCGCTTGTTGTAAATGTCTTGGAGAGTGGGAAGCCCACCTCCAATTGTGCGTTCGGCTGAACGGGCCACTCTCTGTAGTCTGCTACGGTCTTGTGCAGTGCTATTCCCAAACCAGGAGGTGATATTGCCAGTCAGGATGCTCTCTATTGTGCATGAGTAGAAGTTCTTGAGGATCTTCTGACTCACTTGGAACTTCCTTAGGCGCCTAAGGAAGTAGAAGCGTTGTCGTGCCTTCTTGATAACACTGTCAATGTGTGTGGTCCATGTCAAGTCCTCAGATATGTGGACTCTGAGGTACTTAAAACTGTTCACTCTCTCAACCGGTGCCCCTTCGATGCTGAGGGGGCTGTAGTCCCTGACCCCCGACCTCCTAAAGTCCACAATCATCTCTTTTGTTTTGCTGACGTTCAGGGAGAGGCTGTTCTCTTGACACCATCCCGCTAGAACCTTTACCTCTTCCAGGTAGGCCCTTTCGTCGTTTGCAGAGATCAGGCCCACCACTACTGTGTCGTCAGCAAATTTGATGATTGTGTTGTTGTTCCGCTGTGCCACACAGTCATGTGTGTACAGGGAGTAGAGGAGGGGACTCAGAACACAGCCCTGGGGGGCCCCTATGTTGAGAGTGATGGATGAGGAGGTGCAGTTGCCTGCTCTCACCACCTAGTTTCAAAACTCCTCCTGAATTACCATTGTGCAGTATTTGAATATTGTTTGATGAAGTTTGATGAAAAATAAAAACATGGATGTGGGTAGATCTTTTTTTAGTGTGAAACACCTCTTTGACCGGCAATGTCATTCACTCACTCACTCACTCACTCACTCACTCACTCACTCACTCACTCACTCACTCACTCACTCACTCACTCACTCACTCACTCACTCACTCACTCACTCACTCACTCACTCACTGGGTTGATGTTTCATGCACATAGCAATATATTTCTTTACTATACTTTGCTGAATTTATTCTGTCCACTGGGAAATTTGTTTGCCGTGAATTGCGTTGCCATGAAGTAGGTCAAGGGTCAAGGTGACCCAGCGATGACAGATTACAACACACTGGTCACATAACACAAAGCCCACTGGTCAGAACCATAGATATATAGACACAAACTAAATGGAATGGATACAAATTCAACAGAATAAAACAATTCCACACAACAAGAGAAAAGAACAGAATAACAGAGGAAATAAAAAAGTAGGACAGGACAAACCAGGAAATGGAACCAAGCAGAAGAGAACCATGTTGTTGAGGCATCAAGGTTTATGTTAGTTCCAGGTGTTTAACTCCTGAACAGAACTCTCCAGGTATGTCGACACCTACAGGGACTCAGCCCTGACCAGCTCAATCCATCTTCCTATGGAAGCTGCTGATTTTGAAGGCTATAAATATCTTTGCATCCTTAAAGTCAACCATGTGAATGTGACTTCAAGTCAAGACACAAATCCTTAAAAACAGAATTGTCTAATGCAAAAAAATAATAAAATAGACTAGGTCAAAAATTATTAGCTGAACCGTGTATGGTCAATGTCCCAAATGGCCAATTTGCTACAAGGATAGTCAGTGGTAGTGTCTGTAATGTGAATTCTGGGATGTTAAATGTTCAATCTGAAATTTTCTGTAGTGGTCCCAGTCATATTTGTTGTTAAAGTCTTCTGAAGTGGCATTATATCACATGACATGGTTAATCTATGTCTATTCTAATTGTGTCAACTCCTTTTTCATCATGTTTCTATCTGCGGATGTCTCTCGTTTTTCTAAGACTTACTCTGTATTGAGTGTTTTGTCAGAGGGGTTGTTATTTTGGTGCTCTAACAGCGTTCTCCCTCATGCCTCGGACTTCAGCGCACCAGCTAGATGTCTTCAAAGCATGATTGTAGAGCTGGCCCCTGCTGTTCCAGCCAAAAATACACTGTCAACTGCTTTAAAATCGGGAAAGTAAAAATAGACGTGTTCTGAGTTTTTCACACCACCAGAAAATGTCCACCCAGCCAAATTTGAATGAGTGAAAACATTACTAACTACAGTATTATAAAACCCAGCTCAAAAACAGCTAATCTGGCTGCTCAGACCAATTTTCTCAGGATTTGGGGGATTTTTACTATGCTACACTTTTGAGCTACTTATGAACTGTAGGAGAACCATGCTAATGCACTCTAGTTTTTATAAAGTGTTAGGGGAGGGGTTATGTTAATGAGCTCTCGTTTGTATCTAGTGTTAGGGGAGGGGTTATGTTAATGATATATCGTTTTATATAGTGTTAGGGGAGGGGTTATGTTAATGCAATCTATTTTTATATAGTGTTAGGGGAAGGGTTATGTTAATGAGATCTCGTCTTTATAGTGTTAGGGGGGGGGGGGGGTTATGGCTATGACAAAAATGGTCCACAATTCATTACTACATAGTTAAGTGTTTTCACATGTTTTCAGCAACTATTTTTCAACAAATCTCTGAATTTACCCGGACATTAAGCATCTTATGATAGAGTTCATCCACCACTGTCAAATTAATACACAGACTTTTTGAAACACTATGTTTAAATTAGTATGGGTACATTAGTGATGAGGTATCTGTTATGATATGCTGAAAAGCATTATTAACACTTTGAGTGCCAGCCACGAGAAATCTCGTTAGTTCATGCCATGCGTTGAGTGCCAAGAACAAGAAATCTCGTTATTTAATCGTTATTTTTTTTATTATCGATTTCCATTAATTTTTCATCAATCTAGGCTCACGTTACCATTGGGGATCTATCTGAGCTCGAACAGGGAAAATACCGCCCCCTATCGTCTCTCTGGATGGTATTGCACCCATTGGATTGGACTGAATGAAATGGATGGGAAAAAAATTGTCCGGAATCCACATTTTACTTGTCAGGCATGTAACCGGAGACAATCCCATTCATTGCCGAGCCGCAGAACAGCGTGGAATATGTGTTTCCAGTACCCAGCGTTGGATTCAATAAACGCGATCGATATTTGGAATGGCGATCAGGAATTGGAATAATCTTTTTGGAGAACATCTGATCTGAGGTAAGGAATCTATTTGACCAGTCTTGGGATAATCAGAGTTTTTTTTCACCTATATATCAACGTGTCCCATATGTGTGTATGTGTGTGTGAGTGTGTGTGTGCTGATCAGGAAATAAGATAATCGATTTTTCAGCCTGCTTCTCTAGCATGCATAAGTACACATACTGTATACTATCGATAATCTAGCTTTTATTTGAAAACGATTCATAAATAGGCCGAAAAATGACAACGTGTTTTGTGTATTCCACTAAAGCGCGATTCCTGCAGAATCACTATTTTTTTCTGGAAGTTTAAAAAAACAAGCATTTTTCAAACTGGTATAAAACGGAAATGTACCAATTAAAAAACAATCCGTTTCGACAATGTTGACTGCAAACAAGTCATTGATAAGCGACGGGCGTATTAGACACATAGCCATAATTTAAGATATAGTTTCGCAAATGTGCTCACCCTCCCATTGACTACAGCGCCGGCACTCAAGCGCTAAATCGTGCGCCCCCTGCTGGCACTCAAAGTGTTAATAGAATGCCTCGTCCAATTGTCAAGTTACCATAATATTGGACCATGATAGGTTCGACCCGTTAGTGACATCACACATGCAACTCAGATTTCAGGGAAGTATAGAAAATCTCTCCCTCTCCAGGGGAAGAATGTTAAAAAAGGTGCTCTGGTGACAATTTCTGCACAAATAACAATCTGTATAGTCAAAGTCAAATTACAATCTGTATAGTCAAAGTCACAAATAACAATCTATATAGTCAAAGTCACAAATAACAATCTATAATATAATGTAGTCAAAGTCACAAATAAAAATCGATATAATGTAGTCAATGTCACAAATAACAATATGTACAGTCAAAGTCATACCCCCAAGAAGAGTTAACCATTAAAAAAGGCTTTTTGAGTGGAGGGGGTCCTTAAAGCTTGTTTAGATTTTGCACAAGCATCTGTCTTGGTGCTGGTGTTGTGCCGCTTTCAACGAGGAATGCTAACAATGCTAACATGCCATGGAAACCTGAAGTAGTGTGTCTGGTGAAGCAGAACAACCTGCTTAAATGATAAATTACACATATTCCTATTCTTTGTTGACATACAATTTGAAAGCCTCTCTTTTTTGTACTCGTCTCCTTCCCCTCCTTAATCATCTTTTCCTTCCTCTTGGCCTTCATCTTTCTCCGCCATCATATCTCTGTCTCTTCCTCTCTTTAACCCCCCCCCCCCCCCCCCCCCATGCCTGGCTGCTTCCTGCTCTCCGCCCGGCCCGCGGAATAACCCCTGCCTCACACGGCCCACTCTGTTTCCCCTGTAACTGGAGTCTAGATGGCCGCATGTCAAATTGGACGTATCCCTTTAACGCTTCCATCCGTCCGGCCACCTTACCGACCTCGCTCCTCTCTTGATCCAGCCAGATGCAAACCGCCAGCTCACCAGGACAGAGGGATATAGAAGAGGATTGAGGGGGTTGATAATTTTAATTCGTTTTTAAGTTAGTTAATTAAAGTAAAAAATTGTCTTATTTCTTTAAAGAAAACAGAGTAGTGTAATTTCCTGTTGACAGAGTCAGCTATGGAGTGACAATAATGTGTTCATGACGACAAGGTTTCTCTTTAGCCTTTGGCATGGTTTATTTTACATTGCACCCAACAGTACACATGAGTCCTTCTCTTGTGAGAGCGACGGAGGAAGAGAGTGAAGGGGGAGGTAACATCTCCTTTTATACTTCTCACCTGGCGTCAGCTACAATAGCTACGCCTATAGCGCCCTCTTGTGGAAACAGTTAGACAGTTACATGCAATCATACATAACATCTAACTTCAACATTTCCCTTTGATTAATTTGAGGGCTTGATCTAGAGGGGTTCCCAAAGTGGGGGTCGAGATGATTTCCAAAAAAATTTAGTCAGGCCACTGAACTTAGAAGCAGGCCAGGCCAGTGTTTCTAGTTGCAGCAGCGCAATAGTTAGATAACCTAGGTGGGGAACAACCAGGAGATCACTGCAACTCACACAAGAACTCTCTCTCTCTCTCTCTCTCTCTCTCTCTCTCTCTCTCTCTCTCTCTCTCTCTCTCTCTCTCTCTCTCTCTCTCTCTCTCTCTCTCTCTCTCTCTCTCTCTCTCTCTCTTGCTCTCACACACACACAAAGGGAGCCGCATGTGATTGGTGGAGGCTGGACCCTTACAAAAAACAGTTGTTGCTAATCATTGACACATGCTAGCCTGTAATAATCCCCCCCAGAAAAATCTACTTTGCATTTGATATATTGCAAATATATGCCATCACACACGCTGGCATTTAAATGGTTAGAATTATAAAATGAATATGTGGTGTTATGATCAGGGCTGAAGTTGAATAAAAGATTGTATTATTTTCAATCTGATATTAAAAAAAAACAGAAAATCCATCAAAATCAGTGTTGTTGCTCATCATACATATGCTAGCCTGTTTTTTAACAATAATTTGTGATGCCATCACAAACACTGGCATTTAAAGGGTACAAATAAAAAAAATCCTGCAGCAGAAGGAAATTAAGTCTTTGTAACAAGAGATTTCCTGGTGGGGGACCCCCAGACCCCCTGCTTAAAAAAGTGGCCTGACTGGGGCTATATTTTGCACTATATTTCCTGGCCTGAATGATTTCCCCAGTCCGGCCCTGGTTAAAAGCCTCCAATGCTTATTAGTGTGTGGTGCGTTTGAACGTGTGCATGTTTCAACCATACATTTCCATTTATAATTTTTTTTATAATTATATATATATATATATATATATATATATTTTTTTTTTATACTTTTTTTTTTTACCTCCTATAATAGTGGGGGGTCGTGGCTCTCTGACACCGTTATTTGGGGGTCGCGGCCTGAAAAGTTTGGGAACCCTGCAGTGGTTTGCAACAGGTGCGCTGCAAAGCAAGATCAAGTGTGACGTGGAATTATTAGACCAATTCATCATAATATGATTTCTAAATTAGATACATTTCCATTCAACATACATATTTGTGTCAGTAGTCACTTATTCATAACTAGTGGGAATTGAGTTTATATACCACCATAATATGAATGAACATACTACTTGTTTAATCCAGATAAGAGATAAATACAAATACTGTACAATATCTGCACTTGTTAATCAGATGCGTATTACTGTAGTATTACTATAGTGCTTCTTGGGCTGTTCTTTGTTCTTTGTCTCTGCAATCTCTGATTACACACCAACAAGGCATAGTTTTCTTACTGCGTCAGTCATATGCCTTGATATCATAGGGGAAATACTGTATCTCTAATGACAATATATTTATGACATTTGAGACAATCTCCATAATTGCTTACCATGACTGTAAGTTGGTTTGCTTTGAGATTCTGGTTTAACTTTTGGTGTGCTTTGAGATTCTGGTTTGACTTTTGGTGTGCCTTGAGATTCTGGTTTGACTGTTGGTGTTGTTGGCTGTTGGCCTTGGACTCAAAAAGGTTGAGAACCGAGTACCAGGCTCTCTCTCTCTCTCTCTCTCTCTCTCTCTCTCTCTCTCTCTCTCTCTCTCTCTCTCTCTCTCTCTCTCTCTCTCTCTCTCTCTCTCTTGCTCTCACACACACACAAAGGGAGCCGCATGTGATTGGTGGAGGCTGGACCCTTACAAAAAACAGTTGTTGCTAATCATTGACACATGCTAGCCAGGCACAGGACACTGTTGGATGTCTCTTAACGTGGTCTGAAACGTGTCAATGGGTCTCATTCTCGAACGAAGTTACGAAAAATATTTCGTCTTAGCCAGATTTTGGCCTATTTAAGACATATTATACAACGGCATGCAAATTTCTCGATTCTGATTGGCTGAAACAGTCCATTTACACGTATGTATAGGGACCATTCTACGGTCCTTTTAACAATGTTGGATGATGTAATTGATGGGTCATGAGTCATTTTAGAACAAAAGAAAGATCGCGGATTGATTGATTGATTATTTGCAATTTTATTTTAAATTTCTACTTCCTTCCCACTGACTGCAGCGTTCACTCTCACACTGTCCGACGCTGGTGTACCCACAAACACACACACACACACACACACACACACACACACACACACACACACACACACACACACACACACACACACACACACACACACACACACACACTCCTGTCTGCACCAGCGGGGGAGTCAGACTGAGAGAGAAGCAGCGCTGTTTTAAGTGAGCATGGTCTATTGAATTGATTGATTGGTTGATTGCTAATTTTATTACTGTACGCCTGGTTTCCAACTGGTTAAGTTTAGGCTAAAAAAAATAAATAAAAAAATAGGGCGAAGAAAACTTTTTTTTTCTTATAGGGCAAAGAAAACGTTTTAATTTGTTTTACCTACTTTCTATAGAAGCATCTAAGAATGAAGTTCTATAGAAAGTAGGTCTGCAAAAAAAAAAAAGTAGGTCTGCATCCCCTTAACAATTGTGTGTATTGAGCCGTACTGTATTGTACCCATTCTGCATCTGGTAATACAATTTTCAATCAATCAATCAATCATTCCAATAACCACTAACTTCATAATTAAAAACGAAAAAGAAAAGTTGGATGTGTTAGTTGGTTGGATGTCTTAGTTGAAAGGCAGTTGGATGTGTTAGTTGGTTCGATGTCTTAGTTGAAATGCAGTTGGATGTGTTAGTTGGTTGGATGCCTTAGTTGAAAGGCAGTTGGATGTGTTAGTTCCAATAACACACAGTTGG
This sequence comes from Notolepis coatsorum, assembly GCF_963971535.1. Classification (NCBI taxonomy): domain Eukaryota; kingdom Metazoa; phylum Chordata; class Actinopteri; order Aulopiformes; family Paralepididae; genus Notolepis; species Notolepis coatsorum. The sequence continues at coordinate 60,090,004 of NC_140184.1, read as the reverse complement.
ATGTGTTAGTTGGTTGGATGCACTTCAAGCTGCTTCCAATAACACACAGTTGGATGTGTTAGTTGGTTGGATGCACTTCCGAGCTGCTTCCACATGGAGGCAACTTGTCTTTTTTGTAGTTGTGGGAACTACTTTTTCTGGCGGATGGTTTTTTCAATAAATCTTCGATTAATGTGTGTTTATTGTATAGCAATAAGGTTGGATGAATGTGGCAGTTGTATAAAAGCATTACACCACTTGCAGTCGTGATTTGTGAACAATAAACCATGCCTAGGGGGGTCTAACGACCACCGCTAGGCATGGTTTATTGTTCACAAACCACTCCTGCGCGTGATGTAATGCTTAATTAGGGCTGGGAGTGGGAGTCCTCAAATTTTCCTGAGATCTTATTTGAGAGCAGATCTAAGAGTGCTGAGGAGCACACTTAAATATGCTCTCAGCCCACGATCAAATCTCATGATTGATTGACTAATTTAAAATGTTATTATAACTTGACAGACTGTGTTCTCATAGTGATTCCTTCACGTCAACGCTACAGGCCTCCTTGGAATTAATTACTTAATCATAATTAAAATAAATATGACAATATTTGTACGATAAGAAATTACAAATTTGATGTCGGAAAAATAAATAATATGGATTCATCTGATCACAGGGCAGCTGGATTAACCATATCTGAACCAGCTATTTTGGACAAATAATTACTCAGATATTCAAACACAATTATGCAATTATTGTGAAATGATTGAAAATAATAATAATTTAATGCCTTCTGTGGAATTTTTGTATTTCTTATTTGTTACACATCTGTTTTAATGATTAATTATATACATTTGAAAGAATGCAGGTCAACATGCAATGTATCCCATTGATTGGTATACAATGGGACAGACCTTTGTTTGATTGATTGATTGAAAACTTTATTAACAGATTGCAGAATGGGTACAGTACAGTACAGCTCAATTACATAAGGGGATGCAGACCAGAGAAATAATTTCATCTTGTTTACATCAGGGTCCCCCATTTTCAATTCATCATAACATATATGACACACATGACACAGATAGACAGTACTGCTACATCTATACATTTATGACATACCAGATTTGCAAATACAGTACTGTTTGTGATACAAAAAGAGTCCAGAAAAGAGAGTACATTTGACGTAGAAACTGTTGGAGGAGGTTGGGTAGGGGTGGGTGGGGATAGACTTACACTGTACAAGCAAAACTGTACATTGGAATATTGACAAAACCATACTTGGTCATTTACTGTACATTGGAGGGGGTTGATATAGCTATAAACCTGCATTCCTTCGAATATATCATTAATCAATTAATCTTATATTGAAATACACTATATAGCCTATACACCAACACTGAAATGACAGTGGATAAATAAATAAGAACTAAAGCTAATCGGTGGAAATAGACTGCATTAATATTCCATAACAAGTCTTGTGTGCGCCTACGAATGAACAGTAGCCTATAGGCTTAATTATGGAATAATAAGCCATACTGCGTTCATTCATTACGCCCGCCGTAGGCTATATATATTATATGTCATTCATTCATTCATATACAGTACTGCGCGCGCACGCGCGTGTGTGTGTCTGTGTGTGCGTGTGCGCTGTGGCAGGTGTGTACCGCAAGCTGTATATGATGCCAATACATTAATCTAATCTAGTTTTGATGGGCGCAAGCGTGATTACGAAACCTAGCCGCATTTCTCGGAGACGCTCTCTGATTGGCACTGACTGACGCTAGGTTTCGTAATCACGCGGCTCGCAAAGCACTTCCGCCATTCCATTTCACACAGCTGCGTCACCAGTTGCCTTATAAGGAGCTATGGAGGCGGTGTTTTGTATGCAAATGAACGGGAACGCGCTTTGGAGTTTACGACAGAATGCCATTCTCCAAGCAGATATCAGATCATATAATTTCTGCGACCGTTTCAGCCACTTAAGACATATTACCAGCACGTTCAGGACTCAGAGTGTACTTGTCATAGATTATGTCTCAGTGGTTCCAAGATAAGTCTTCCAGATTATATCTTTGAAACATTTTCGGGAATGAGACCCAATGAGTTGACATGCTGGATGTCTCTTAACATGGTCTGAAAAGTGGATGTCTCTTAATTAACGTGGTCTTAAAAGTGAATGTCTCTTAACGTGGTCTGAACAGTTGATGTCTCTTAACGTGGTCTGAAAAGTGAATATCTCTTAACGTGGTCTGAAAAGTGAATGTCTCTTAACGTGGTCTGAAAAGTGGATGTCTCTTAACGTAGTCTGAAAAGTGGATGTCTCTTAACGTAGTCTGAAAAGTGGATGTCTCTTAACGTGCTCTGAAAAGTGTCTTAAAGTGTCTTAAAGTGCGCTTCACCTACATCATGTTTCCATCAACCTCAGGAAACCCAAGCAGTCAATATCAAAAAGGACATGAACTGAGTCCAAAAAGAAAACAATAACTGTCAGTCACTACAAAAGTTTGTGAAAAGAAAAACGTTTTAGAGTTGAATTTAAGTTGGCGTTTATTCACGGGGGGTTTGGTAAAAGCAACAAATGGCACAGATGGATGTTCTACAGAGAGCGAAGGGCACGACAGACTGTGGGCCGACTAGTGAAACGTGTAGAGGAGGTCGTATCATGTGTTATTGTCATCAATCTCTGTGGCCCGGCTGTGCATTGAGCTTCCCAGGGTTAGCGCTGTCAAACACAGACGGCAATATCTGGAGAAAAGATTTACCTAGAAATATGGTGTAGGGGACTATACACCTCTCTCTCTCTCTCTCTCTCTCTCTCTCTCTCTCTCTCTCTCTCTCTCTCTCTCTCTCTCTCTCTCTCTCTCTCTCTCTCTCTCTCTCTCTCTCTCTCTCTCTCTCTCTCTCTCTCTCTCTTTGTGCCTTGTGCTTGCATGTGCATTTCTCTTTATGTCTGCCTGTCTGAATCCGTTGACATGCCTAATTAGCTAAGAGTTCAGAGTATGAAACTGAGTCAATCTGCTCAACAGGCTGCAGATAGGAAGACGCAAAAAAACAGGTGTAGATGCATATTGAACCTCTTAACAAGCGGGCAGAAAAGTGGCAATTTTTTTACTTGAACTTGAGGACTGCATACTTTTTTTGCAAACCGAAACAACATACTTTATACTTATAGCACATGCATGAGCCTGGTCTCTTTTGAAAGATGACATTCTGAAGTTTCTGATTCCAGAAAATGCACTTTTAGTGCTAATGTAACGGGGAAGCCTGTGGGTATGTCCACAGTCACGGAAACAGGTGTGTTGACGAGTGACTGTGACAGTGCGGGCTGGTAAATTAAACTCACTTCCCCATAACAGGGTTAACAGACGCATAGGTACGGTAGTTAGGAGTGAATTCACTTCTTAGTGCAGCGGCCTGTGTCGTCGCCCCGCGGACGCGGGAGCCCCCTGTTCGACTCCCCCTCGGGACATTAACATTTAACATCAAACACAACGCAGACCAGTATGATCCGTCACACTAACATAATAGAGTAACATTAGAGTAAACATTTTTACAACTTGAGTTGTAAAAAAACTTGTTCCTCAAGTTTTTCTGTAGTAGTTAGTAGTCCAGAGGTAGTATTTCCACAGACGGAGCCATAGCATGAAGCCTTGTGTAGTACATATCCAAATTTCATAAAGATCCATTCAAAATGAGTGATTAGGAGTGATTTAGGTAAACTGTGTACAAAGAAAAACTCAGTTTTCTCATAGACTTAAATTCATTCGGCTGTTTTGCTCTTTCTGTTTTCGTGTTTCTTCGTGTCTTTTGTTTTATTTATTTAGATCCCCATGTGGGGTATCATTGGAAAGCCACACTCATGGTTACAACGATTCACAATAATTTTCGAGATCGGATCTAGATTGACGGAACTACTGCAGCCTGAAGGCCTCTACATGCTACAGCAACTTCAAAGCAACTGCACCACAACATCGACAAAGCAACGGTGTTGCAGACATTCTGCCTTTATGCTTCTGCAACATCGACGCACAGCCTAATGTAACATTGTACCCCGTATGTAGCTAGGTTCGCTAGATAGATGACACTTCCCTTCTCAACCAACCCATTGATAACAAGCAGAAAAATAAGTATAATTTTTACTTCCGGGCGGGGGGTTTCAAAATAAAAGAGCGACGTCTAAAAGCACAGTAAATACGTTTATTTTTTACAATATCTAACGTTACACGAACCTAAACGAATCTAAAGTTAGTTTAGGTTCGTGTTAACGTTAGATAATGTACAAAATACGTATTTCCGGTGCTTTTAGACGTTGCTCTTTTATTTTGAAATCCCCCGACCGGAAGTGTTATAGTGTCTGTTGCTAGCAGCTTAACTTCTGTCGCCCGTTTCTGTGCTTTTCGAGCTAACGTAACATTAGTTTCCAATGGAGAGGAGAGAAAGACCTCGGCTCACATGCAGCTCAAACTACCTGTTGGAATAAATTTATTGATTGATGTTTAACTTGTCCCTGTGTGTGTCCAGTCATTTCGACAAGCAAACGTTGTATTTAACGTTACCTCAGGATACCATTGTATTTAGTTGGTTAGCTATGTAGCTAATGTGGATAGCATTTTGTATAGCATCAATGCTAGCTGGCTGGCTACAGCTTTATTTACTAAATTATGGAGGCTTTTTAATCGTCAAGGTAAGAGAGGATTTGTCATGATCAACTGAAGGTGTATGCTATGGAACAATATGTGCTTGGGTTTTCAGAAAAAGGCCAGCTATGTGACGCTAATTATTTAGCATCAACGCTGGCTGGCTACAACAATGGAGGATGGTATTCTCTGCGGGACCAATATTATTCTATGGCAGCCCCGCCCCCATTCGCTAACCAACCAATCACTGCTACGCAATATCAACGCAACGGTTGTTTAGATTAGATTTTGGAGACAGGTACGCAACGTCCTCGCAACACAGTCTACAAGACCCTCTGCAACAACCGTGTTGAAATCGCGCTGATGTTGTGTTGAAGTTGCTGTAGCATGTAGAGGCCTTGAGTCAGGAGTGGTATTTTGGGCAATACCGTGTACTTTGCACAAGCCTCAAATACCAGCATGTAACTCGAGAACCGCTGAATGGATTTTGTCAGATTTTGTTAGTTGGTCCTTGCTGGTTGGTCTAATATAAACTCTCTGGAGCAAACCACTGCTGAGCCTGGCTGTGATGTGCTTCTGTCATAGAGAGAAACCAGTGAGTGCATGTGTGTGTGTGTGTGTGTGTGTATGTACAGTATATACACTCACGTGTGTGTGTGTGTGTGTGTGTGTGTGTGTGTGTGTGTGTGTGTGTGTGTGTGTGTGTGTGTGTGTGTGTGTGTGTGTGTGTAGTAGACTACATCTAAATACAGTAAGGTCAATCAAAAGCCTTGGGCACGGTGGTGGGTGTGTCTGTGTGTGTGCATGCGTGTGTGTGTGTCTGCATCTGTGTCTTTGCCTAAATATCAAGTGCTTGATTACCTGGTTCACATGTGCACGTGTGTGTGTGTGTGTACTGTATGTGCACATAATATGAGTTAGTATGCATCCACAAGTTTAAGTGAGTATGTATGTACAGTATGTATGTGTGTGTGTGTGTGTGTGTGTGTGTGTGTGTGTGTGTGTGTGTGTGTGTGTGTGTGTGTGTGTGTGTGTGTGTGTGTGTGTGTGTGTGTGTGTGTGTGTGTGTGTGTGTGTGTGTGTGTGTGTGTGTGTGTGTGTGTGTGTGTGTGTGTGTGTGTGTGCACATATGAGAGTATGTGTGTGACTGTGTGTCTGTATAATATCTCAGACAGTCAGCAGGGCTGTCTCTTCATATAGGCACGTTTTGGGGGAGCTACACACTTGTTCGGGTTGAACTCTGCAAAAACACATCGCTGTCCAAGAGCCCTGAGCTCATATACTGGCGGAACTATATGGAGATGGAGAGGGGGGTGAATGGAGAGAGAGGAGAGAGGGAGGGGTGAACAGAGAGAGAGAGGAGAGATTTATGAGGGGAGCAAGGGAGAGGTGAATGGAGAGAGAGGAGCGAGATTGAGAAGGGGAGAGAGGGAGGGATGAACAGAGAGAGAGGAGCGATTGAGGAGGAGAATGAGGGAGGGGTGAATGGAGAGAGTATGGAGAGGAGAGAGGGAGGGCTGGATGAGGCTTATTTTCTGAAGATGTTAAAGTTGCATTTCATTCCCAGTAAAGCATTTAAAGGCACAATCCGTGTTTGCAATCTGGCAACCTTTTGTTGAAACACTGTTGCCCCGCAGCTGGCTTTGTTTGTTGGCTTGTCTTAAATATTGTATAAGCTTTTGGTAAGAGGACTTAAAAAGCATGTGACTTTTGGAGGCTGTGAAAAGTTTGTTTACATCTTCATGTTTGTTAACATTGAAGTCTTTTTTGAGAGATGTACTTTGAGTTATGACGAGCTAAAAGACAGATGTGAATTATCTTTATCTTTATTAGGGATCCCCATTAGTCATCACCGCAGCAACAACTAGTCTTCCTGGGGTCCACACACAACAAAACAGTACATACGTACATAACATTATAGTAGCATACATTTAAAATTAAAAAAATATTCCAATATTCCTACATAGCAAAATTATTCCAAATAGCATTACAGTACACAGAGTATCAAATCACAGAAAATACAATAAAAAAGGGATTAAACGGGATTAAACTATCAGTCATATCTTTACACAATGTACACTACAGTATCTGTGTTTTTCTTTAATGTAAACTTATTTCTTTTTCTCTCAATGCTGTTTTCAAATTTGAGAAGAATTCTTGAATATCCTCAAAAAAGTAAAAAAAAAAAAAAAAAAAAAAAAGATGGTTAAATACATTTGGGATTGTAGTTTTAACCATTCACTTGGTTTTGAAGGTACAGAGGAGTTTTGCACAGACTGGAGAATGACAATGACAGAAAGGGCAATAAGAGGGGAGAGAGAAAAAGGGAAAAAAAGAGAGAGAGCAAGCAAAGGAGCTACTTTTGGCTGAACTCTGGACCATTGTGTGGTAGATCCTATCGGATTTCCCATAATGCATTTCCACCAGTGCTTGGTTTTGACGGAACCGTAGGGACAATAAAAGGATTTGGAGCTGTGATGTGAGTGGGTCACAGTCTGAGCTGTGTTTGTTCCTGTCAGCGACAATAATCATGACCCAATGTTGTTGATCACTGAGGGATGAAGAGAGAGAGAGAGAGAGAGAGAGAGAGAGGAAACGTTCGGAGTGTTCACCTCTCACGTTAGTTGTGGTATACTTCGTGATGACTTCAAGACCTGCAGACGGGCCGAGCCAGAAGCCCTTAAAACTTGGCTCTGTTCTCCCCATGACAGAGAGAGGGACCCCCCCCCCCCATCCAGCTCGTTCCCCAACACCACCACCATCCACCACCCCAGCGTTTTAACCCAGAATGCTTCCTCTCTATATATAATAATAATAATAATAATAATAATAATAATAATAATATAATAACTGGACTTTTGAAGAAGTCTTTAATCATCATGCAGTGACACACATATGCGATGGGCGCCACACACAGGAACACACACATGCAATTTTCTTTCAAACTCCACACAGAAAGGCCTGGGAGATACCCCACCTGGGTACCTGGCAATGCGGAAACGTGGTCCCAAAGTGGGAATCGAACACTGGACCTTCTAGCTTTAAGGCGACAGTGTTACCCACTACACCACCGTGCCGCCATATAAGGCTCACATCAGTCAGGATCTGTGTCATACGCGCAATTGTTGAACACTAAGCACTTGTTTTAATTTAGCTACAATGATGCACATTGTTTGAGGACAAACATGATCTCAACCCGAAGCAAATTAAGGACTTTTCTCTGAGGACATGCGGATGAGGGGTGCGCAGAGACACCACCGCGAGCCCTTTGCGCAGCGGACGTTTTGACACGTTGGATAAACACAGCTGTAACTAATAACTTTATTATTGGGTTTGTTCCATTTAGGTGTACCAGTGCCAGGGCCCTTGTATTGTGCATGTTGGTTCACGTGTGACTCACTGGCAACACCTAAATGGAATAGACCCAATAATAAAGTGATTAGACACAGCTGTGTTTACCCATCTATGACACATCAAAAATGTCAGTTGTGATTAGGTCCTATTTGTAGATACTTTGTTCCAACCCAATATGAGTTCCAACCCTTTTCCTTGACTGTGACCGTGGAGAAAGAGCAAACACCCTGGTATGACTTCCTGACGGGCAGACCCCAGGTGGTAAGAGCAGGCAACTGCACCTCCTCATCCATCACGCTCAACATAGGGGCCCCCCAGGGCTGTGTTCTGAGCCCCCTCCTCTACTCCCTGTACACACATGACTGCGTGGCACAGCGGAACAACAACACAATCATCAAATTAGCTGATGACACAGTAGTGGTGGGCCTGATCTCTGCCAACGACGAGAGGGCCTACCTGGAAGCGGATGAGAATCTGTCACAGTGGTGTCAGGAGAACTGCCTCTCCCTGAACGTCAGCAAAACAAAAGAGATGATTGTGGACTTCAGGAGGTCGGGGGTCAAGGACTACAGCCCCCTCAGCATCGACGGGGCACCGGTTGAGAGAGTGAACAGTTTCAAGTACCTCGGAGCCCACATATCCGAGGACTTGACATGGACCACACACATTGACAGTGTTGTGAAGAAGGCACGACAACGCCTCTACTTCCTCAGGCGCCTAAGGAAGTTCCAAGTCAGTCAGAAGATCCTTAGGAACTTCTACTCATGTACAATAGAGAGCATCCTGACTGGCAACATCACCTCCTGGTTTGGGAATAGCACTGCACAAGACCGTAGCAGACTACAAAGAGTGACACGTTCAGCCGAACGCACAATTGGAGGGGGGCTTCCCACCCTCCAGAACATTTACAACAAGCGGTGCAGGGGGAAGGCTAAGAGAATTATTAAGGACTCGAGCCACCCGAACAACTGCCTCTTTGAACTGCTGCGGTCAGGCAAGCGATACCGGAGTCTTAAGGCGAGCACAGAAAGACTCAGAAGAAGCTTCTATCCCCAGGCCATCAGGCTGCTAAACGAACAATAAACTCTATGCAACAACCATCAAATGCACACAGCACACACACCCACACGCACACACTCACTTAAACCACACAAACACACTTTGCACTACAACTCGTACACGCACTGTAAATTGTACCTAAATTGCACCTCATCCCATTTCTGCCTTGCACTATATAGTATTGTATTAGTACACTGCACAGTATTGTATATTATATGGTAACTCAGTTACGTCTATTCTGCATCGAACATTGTACATATGTCTATACTGAACACTGAGACCTAATTTTTTTTTACTTCTAATTTACATGCTATACTATGTTATTTTATTTCATACTTATCTTGTCTTGCACAGTCTCTGGAGCGTAACAGTAAGAAGCATTTTGTATAAAAGTATTCTGTACTTCTGTATGACAACTATTAAAGAAACTTGAACGTACATGACCACAGTAGGATATCAGTCACATTTGGTCTACTCTAGGGGATCCAGACAGGATATCGCAGGACAATGACCTCGAAGTAACAGCAGTGACCACGATAGTGTTTCAGTCACCTATGATCGTAAGGATGAAGAAGGGCCAACTATAACCTAAGTAGAACAAGGCCACATGGTGTTATAGATGCAAAGCATTATCGCATAGATTGGACTGGTCTTATACGTGCCATGCCTGTGAGCCGCCACTAGAGGCAATGTGGCTAAGTGTGAGTGAATGATTGTTTGAAGGAATGGATGAATGAACAAGAAAGTGAATGAGTGACATTGCCAGTCATACAGGTGCTTCACATCTAAAAAAAAAAAGATTGTTCACATTCAAAAAGGAGACGATTGGTTCCAAACCGCTTGTGTTCTAATTATGTTGGAGTTTATGTAGGTTTGGAAAATCTATGTCCTTTTGAGTGTGAGCCCTCTTTTTCTTCCTACTGAATATATTTTGACAGTTTTTTTTACCCAACAAAGAAAGCATGGGTGAGCGTGATGATTCTTCCTACAGAGACCTCCTACAACCTGAAAGCCAGATCTTCTCAACCTTGTGGTCGTGTTCCCCATGTTGGTGGGTCCTGTGATATGAGAACGAGGTCTCTTGATTACTGAAGTTCAAGTTTCTTTATTAGTTGTCATACAAAAATACAGAATACTTTTATATTAAATGCTTTTTTCTGTTTTGCTCCTGAGAGTGTGCTAGATAAAAATAGATAAGTATAAATAGAAAGTCAAAAGTATGTAAACAAGTGCAAACAAAAGTCTTCAATATATATACAATACAATTTTTTTTATTAGTAACAATATACAATACAATATACAGTACAATGCAGAAATGGGATGATGTACAACTTAGGGTAAGGTGCAATGAGGTATGAGTTGTAGTGCAAATCTCTTGTTAAAGTGTCTAAAGTGGATAAAGTGGGTGCTACAGTGAGTTGTTTATTTAAAGTGAGTGTGTACGTGTGGATGTGTGTGCTGTGAGTGTATTTGATGGTTTGTTACATAGTGTTATTGTCGTTGAGCATCCTTATGGCCTGGGGATAGAAGCTCCTTCTGAGTCTCTCTGTGCTGGCCATGAGACCCCGGTATCGCTTGCCTGACCGCAGCAGTTCAAAGAGGCAGTTGTTTGGGTGATTAGAGTCTTTGATTATTCTCTTAGCCTTACCCCTGCAACACTTGTTGTAAATGTCTTGGAGAGTGGGAAGCCCACCTCCAATTGTGCGTTTGGCTGAACGGGCCACTCTCTGTAGTCTGCTACGGTCTTGTACGGTGCTATTCCCAAACCAGGAGGTGATATTGCCAGTCAGGATGCTCTCTATTGTGCATGAGTAGAAGTTCTTAAGGATCTTCTGACTCACTTTGAACTTCCTTGGGTGCCTTCTTTGAACTTCCTTAGGTGCCCCGTCGATGCTGTAGTCCCTGACCCCCGACCTCCTGCAATCCACAATCATCTCTTTTGTTTTGCTGACGTTCAGGGAGAGGCAGTTCTCCTGACACCACCGCGCCAGATCCTCTACCTCTTCCAGGTAGGCCCTCTCATCGTTTGCTGAGATCAGGCAAATTTGATGATTGTGTTGGTGTTCCGCTGTGCCACATGTGTGTACAGCGAGTAGAGGAGGGGACTCAGAACACAGCCCTGGGGGGCCCCTATGTTGAGTGTGATGGATGAGGAGGTGCAGTTGCCTGTTCTCACCACCTGGGGTCTTCCCGTCAGGAAGTCCAAGACCCACTGGCAGATGTCATAGTTCAAGCCCAGGTCCCTGAGCTTGGCTACGAGTTTGGAGGGGACTATGGTATTGAATGCTGAGCTGTAGTCGATGAATAGCATTCTCACATAGTTCCTCTGCCTCTTGTCCAGGTGTGATGCTGCTGTGTGCAGCACATGGGCTATGGCGTCCTCCGTGGACCTGTTGGGGCGATATGCAAATTGCAGGGGGTCCAGGTTGATGGGGAGGGAGGAACAGATGTAGCCCTTCACAAGCTTCTCAAAGCACTTCATGGCTATGGAGGTGATAGCTACAGGGCGATAGTCATTGAGGCAAGCGGGCGTGGATTTTTTGGGTACAGTGATAATGGTGGACTTCTTCAGACAGGTGGGGATGACAGCCTTTTTTAAGGACAGGTTAAACATGTCAGTGAATACCGGGGCCAATTGGTCGGCACAGACTTTTAGGACGCGGCCGGGGATACCATCCGGTCCTGCTGCCTTCCTGATATTCACTTTCTTAAAGGTCCTCCTCACCTCATGTTCTGTTATCCTGAACACTGAGTCTCCATCAGCAGTGGCTCTCCCCTCTATTGCAGTGGTTTGTAGGCTGGTGTTGTTATTCACAGCCTCAAACCTCGCAGGTATTGAGATAATTTGTCAAGGAGATGTCACTGTTCAGCTTGAGGGAGGTGCCTTTGTAATCTGTCATCGTTCTGAGGCCCTGCCACATACCTCTGGAATCAGCCTGTTCAAACTGAAATTCAACCTTATCCCTGTAGCGCTGTTTTGCCTCTGTCACTGTCCTCCTTACATTGTATCTCGCCACCTTGTGCTCATTCATATTGCCTGTCACAAGCCCGGCGTTATAAACTGATATGTCATTTTCCAAAAATAAATAAATAACGGCATATTCACTTTTGGAGTAGAAGCCACTGGTGAAGACGTGCACTCTGCTTGTACAAAAAAGACCACCTCCATCTACAGTATGTCATCCCTTGGGTTATGGAAACTTTTTGAACGATACCAACATACAATCAGGGGTGTAAAGTACTTGAGTAATTGTACTTTGTTACAATACTTAAGTACTGTTTTGGGGGATTTGTAGGTTTGTATACTTGTACTTTTACTCAATTACATTTCAGAGAAAAAAAACATTTAAAATACAGACCTACAAAGTACAAATCTCACAGGTCCAACCATTTTTATTAGTATATTTTTTTCTCTGGCCGAACTAACATTAACGTTATTAATCCTGCGTCCGCACTTTATTTAAAAACAGCCAATCAAATCCCCATAGATGGAAAATTAATCCGCCCATACCCATGCTGATTGGTCGTTGTGCAAGACTAGAAAGTGGGGATCTTTCATTAAACACCTGCTATCAGAAGAATAGTCAGTCAGAATTTCTTTTTTTACTTTAACTTTTTAGTACTTAAGTACATTTAAAAGTAGAAACTTTTAGAATTTTACTCAAGTGTGTTTTTAGCCAGATACTCTGACTTTTACTTGAGTGCGATTTTGAGACGATACCCATACTTTCACTTAAGTATAATTTCTGGGTACTTTTTACACGCCTGTCTGTTTGAAACCCTGAGACCACCAGGAGTTTGCCGACCTCAGCTCCACAAAGAGACTATGGGAACTAACCTGTTATAGAGCCGCTGTTTGCGGCTTCCTTCCCGGCCCTTCTTCCTTCTTCCTCTGGTCCCCTGGGGCCAATCTGAGGCTATCATGGGATGGGATGGACGCCCTCCTCTCCGCCTGCCCTAGTCAAATTGTAGGTCATAAACCCCAATGAATCATTCTGAGACGTTTTCCATTTCCTTCCCAAATTACAGGATTATACCGGAGAGAAATCAGATGGTGTGTGGGGGTTAGGTGGGGTTATGTGAAGCACAGTACTGTACATAGAGTTTCTTTTCAAAGGGGATCCATTGAAAAGAGACGGAGAGGATTGCATTCTAACACTGCAATGTGAGGAAAATGGGTATCTAAAAAAGATTCTCATAAAAACCATGTTGGTCAATTGGAAACATACCCTAAATATATCAACATTACCCAGTGAGCTACCTCTTTAATCACCTTCTTTCTTTAGATGTACTTTACAAATACAAAAACAAGAAACAGGATGTGGAAAATCTGAAGTGAAAAGGTAAATATTCCATAGAATCGTGCATCTTACATTGTATGACAACATTTTCGTCAATTACAGTGTTTCCTCAGGGTTTCTCTGAGTCCATTAATCTTGGAAGGTTTTGGCAAATTTGCTCTTTCATTTGTTCAATTCAAGCTGTGTGGTCAAGAGTCATTGCTGAGCAAATCTGGGAAAAGGCTGCCAGAGCCCATTTGATCCCCATTGTTCCACACAGAACTTAATCTCATTTAGGCCTTACTGTAGTTTTCCATGAGAGGAAGCTGCAATATAGTTCTGATCATAATCCTTAATTTATGTCAATAAACAGTTGATCCTATTTCCATGTATTGGATATGCCCAGTCAATCTAAGACAATGGAGGATCTGATATCTCGCCATGCATTTTTCCCACAGTGTGGGCACCCCTCAACGCCATCCAGAAAGACAGAGTGTATTATGCCACATGATGTTATCTTATAATCCTTTCTCTATTCAGTGTGCTTCACCGGACTAGACCCCAGGCTTAGTGATCAAGTTCAAGAGTTTTAATTGTCACAGCATACAGGTATACAATGAAATGCGGGTGGTCTTGCCCGCAACGATGTGCAATACAGTGGTACATATAATAGAATCAAAAGAAGAAACAACATTGTGCAGTAACAGGTAACAGGTAACATGGAGTGACATCTCGGTATCTGTACATAGTTATTTACAGAGCATATGGGACATGCTAGTTAGCTTTGGTAGTGCAATACACTGTTCCTGTTATTCTAATTTAAAGTGTCCTTTCCTTTGGCCATAAGTGTGCGTGTGTGCGACATGAGTGTGTGCCCGCTCTTGTTAAAGTGTTAAGTGGCTGCTCGTGTGTGAGCGTGCACAGTGTGCGTGTCGTGTGTGTGTTCATGTGTGCTTGTGTGTGGACAGTTCAATGTTCTGAGCACTCAATGTTCATTGTTCATGGCTCTGATGTACTTGACTGTACTGCTTGGCGCTCAGTCAACTGTATGATTATAAATCTGATTGCTGCTGACCAGGAATTATTCTACAGAAGGTTAACCTTTCACTACCACACTACAGAAGGTTAACCTCTTAAGCCCGGAGCCTATTTTATGAAAATCCGCCTAAAATACAGACCTAAGTAAATGGAATATTGCTCCACTTCTACAAGATCCATTTGCATATTCTTGGTATCTAGGGACATCTATGGACCTCAGTGAATGTATTCCCAGTGTCAGAAATATTGTGTCTATTATTAGGCTTGCTTAAATTGTGATGAAACAAAGGAGAATATGAATTATGATTTTTCTTTGCATCTTTGACAGTGAATAACACCATGCTAATAATGACCAAACATAAAAAATTGCCACTGATCTCGTTCAGTACCTTCTTGAGATCATGTGTACAAGAAATCTAAGGAAATTAATAAATGGAAGATGATTAAACAGAAGGTTCTGTAGATACAGTACTGAATTCTCCCATCCGGACCAATGCAATTTGAAATATTATTATAGAATATAGAATAGCAGGCTTATAAATGACCTTATTATAGCCAATTCGCACATTTATATATATTAGGGATGTCCGATATTATCGGCCTACCGATATTATCGGCCGATATCGGCATTCAAATGTGATATCGGAAAATATCGGTATCGGTTTAAATTTTTTTTTTTTTTTTTTTTTTTTTTTTTACATTTCTATAACCTTTATTTACCGAGGCAAGCAAGTAAGAACAAATTCAGATTTTAATTATTGTCAAAAGTATGCATAATGTTGTGTTAATTCCACAACAAGAGATATGTAATGTTAATTACCTGAAATTATTCCATTTTTGGGGGGGGGGGGAGAAACCCTGCATATATTGGTATCGGTTGATATCGGTTGATATCGGTATCGGAAATTAAGAGTTGGACAATATCGGTATATCGATATCGGTAAAAAAGCCAATATCGAGCATCCCTAATATATATACATATATTATCTTTCAAATGGCCGAGTTCAATTTGGATTTAGTATCACCAGGCGTGCATAAGAACAGATAATGAAATCTACTGTAATCTACTGTACTTTTTTATTTTGATCAGGGTGAAACCGTTTTGAAACTAATTTCAAATCGAATTGTTGCTGCATGCTAAAAATTAGGGAAGAGAAACTAACTGTGCTTCAAAATAATGCAATAACGTTAAGTGCTGTGGTTTATTATCCCAAATAATAAGAGATGTTAAAAAAATGCATACAGAGGTATGATGCTTGAAACCCCATAGATGTTACGAGTGGGGGTAGTGTGGAGAGGAGAGAGAACCCAATACTGCGGACAAAGATGATGAGAGGCAGAGGCAGCAGGATTCGTGTACTGTAGATAATGACTCTTTACTTGAAGTTCACCAAGCACTACACGAAAAAGACAATAACGACACAGCCTTGCTGGTACGATAAACAAAAGACTTTGAGTACAAACAAAAGAAAGTAAATGGCGCAGCCAAGCTGGCACTAGAACAATAAACTGGAGAAACGTAAAACAAACAGGCAAAACAAAAGAAAGTAAACGGCGCAGCCGAGCTGGCACTAGGACAATAAACTGGAGAAACGTAAAACAAACAGGCAACATCAACACTACACTTACTAGAAAACCAAGGGAGAGCAACGACGTGGGCAGAAAACAGGTAACAGGAGGAAATGACGCCACGACGAGGAGAGGGAGACACACACTATACCCTGACTAATTAACATTGGCAACACCTGGCCAGGCCGCATGAACATTTAAGGCAACAAACTTGTGTTCAGCTTTTCTCTGATTGGCCACGACCCCCGCCCCCTTTTGCCACGAGCGCGGCAGAGGTCCCTGCGAGCGGCAGAGGTCCCAAATGAAATGAATGAAATGCGGAGCTGTAATCTTTGTCCGAATCGAATCACGCAAATACACAACGCATTTATCAAAACAACTACGCGATTCACTCGTCACTGTACATCAGTGGAGGCTGCTGACTGATTAACTAGAAACTGTACATTGTAACGTTATATAATGTATAATGTTATTTCGCGTTTGTAACGTCATAAAACAACTACCAGATTCACGCGTCACTGTACATCAGTGGAGGCTGCTGACTGATTAACTAGAAACTGTACGCTGTAACGTTATATGTTATTTCGCGTTTTTAACGTCATAAACCAACTACCAGATTCACTCGTCACTGTACATCAGTGGAGGCTGCTGACTGATTAACTAGAAACTGCGCATTGAGGGGGTTTGAATCACACTACATCAGTGGAGGCTGCTGACCAGATTATTATTATATTATATTATATATTAAATTATATTTTTTAAACATCCCCAACGCTGCAACACCCCCATTCCTCCCAGGTGTCAGGCGTCAGGCTCCTCATTCGCTTCCATTCATTTTGGGGACCATGTTCAAATATCGCACTTCTGAAGTATAAACAAACTATACTGCTGTGACGATTTTGAATATCTTAACATGTATTTACGCCCTTCCTCTACGCCAGTGGTTCCCAAAGTCAGGGTCGCGACCCAAAGGTGGGCCGCAAGCAGCCACGGGTGAGCCGCGAGATGATTAAAAAAAAAGAAAAAAAAAATGTTTCTTATTTTTTTTTAGTTTAATTTTTTTTTATTTGTATTTCTTTTTGTCAGGCCACTGAACTTAGAAGCAGGCCAGGACAGTGTTTCTAGTTGTATTCTAAAATTCTATTCTATTGTATTCTAAAATGTGACTATATGGTTTTATATTAACTTAATAAATAAACAAAAACGAAAAATCTACTTATTTCAACGAACATTTCAAACTAAATAACAGATTATGCACATAAAACGCTGAAAACAACCGAAGCAACAATAGTATTTTAATGAGGCTATTATTATTATCATTATTATTTTGCAACAAGTTAGCCCTCTCATAAATAGCACATATAAATGAATAACTAACTTGAACTAACTTAATAGGATTGAAGTGATATTTGGCTTAAAAAATCGGTCGTCTGACAAAAAAAATAAGAAAAAAAAAAGCCTGACGATGTGCATTGGGCCGCGGCTCTCTGACGCCTTATTTTCTGGGTCCTGGCCTGAAAAGTTTGGGAACCCCTGCTCTACGCGAGGCCACAGATGGGTTTTATGTAACACAAGGACAATGAATGAATTTTCTTCTATTTACAAATAATTTTGATTATTACTGTTACTGTATTGTTTGTCTTGTTTCATGGGCTGCCAAAATGTTATATTTTGCACCAGGGAACTTGAAGGTTCATGCACAACGCACATGTGTGTAACCTCAACCCTGTATTGCAAAATTAAGTGATATACAATTTTTTTTCAGGACAACTTGGCCTATCAATCTATATGCTACAGTTTTTTTTTTTTTTTTTTTATATATTTTTATTTAATTTTTTGGAAGAAAAGGCAGGACATACAATGCACATACAATGCACATACAATGCACATAAAACATACATTTAAATTATTTGCCAATTACATGCATTGGCTTGCCCCTTGCCTCATTTAAAATAAAAAACTCCTACCCCCTAATCCCTGCACCAACCACCGTTGACAAAATAAATAAAATAATAATAATAATAATAATAATAATAATAATATTAATAATAATAATAATAATAATAATAATAATAATAATAATAATAATAATAATAATAATAATAATAATAATAATAATAATAATAATAATAATAATAATAGTAACCCCCCCCCCAACCCACCCCGTCATAGGCCTGAGAAGAAAATTTATTGAACAAAAAATGTCAACAAAGACCAAGAAAATATAAAAATTAAAAGGAATTATACAGATATAATTAGTTATGTCCTGCTAGCTATATAGTGAAGGTCCTAACTTGATATAGAATATGGTGCCAGCTATCTATTGTTTGATATCTTGCCCCATTTAATCTAGCTGTAGAAAGCTCCATTGTTACCACATCAGCTAATAACGTTAGGTTATGACTATAACCAAGTTCTGTTAACACTTAGTGAACGCTCAGCGTTTCATGCATATATCTTGCTTCAGCATATATACACTGAATAATTTCACAAATGTACCTTTAATGCCCGCATTCATCTGGCCACACCCCCATCCGCTTACCTATATAAGCAGGGATGGTGCCACACACTCATCTCCTTCCCAACAAATTTCACCACAATGAAAAATCAAGGGCCTGCAGCAGCGTCTAGACGCTGAGCGTTCACTAAGTGTTAACAGAACTTGGTTATAGTCATAACCTAACGTTCTGTATCACACTTAGCTCACGCTCAGCGTTTCATGCATAATAGGAGCTGAGCGGGAGCTAGAAGCTCGACAAATGTACCCTGCTGAGGCCCCCCACAACCATCAGACCAGGGAGGGCCGAGCCCCCCCGACCCCCCCTAATGGAGGGCACCCCCCCTATTAGAGGTTTACCGGGAGGGCGACGGACCCGACAGTGCGAAGAGGCACTCAAGCAACTCAACGGGGTGAGCAGACCGACTACACACACGCACAACCCGCATGCCATCCGGGAACGAGCGGAGGGAAACAACCTCGTTACTGCCCCCAGAATCACGGGGTCAAGGGCAAACCCAACCCCGTGGCAAGGCCGTAGCAGCGGAGCGCGAAGGAAGACCCAGACCCACCATGGGACTGGACCCCCTGTAACGGGGGCCCGGAGAAGTCCATGATGCCAGCATCAAGACCCCACCAGGTGGGCACGTAGTGCCCCGCCCCCCACATCGCCAGCGTATTCGGACAAAGGCCCCTCAGCCGAGCGGGCCCCGTCCCCCCAATAGTACACCGCCTGGCACACTGACCCTGCAACAGGCAGTCAGCATGGCCGTAAGCACACAAAAAAGGTTAACCAACGGAAGCAGGCAGCGCACCGGGGAAAAACCAGGCAACAGGCTATTAACCCTAGCCTGGAGACTGCGGACGAGACAGGCGCCAGAGGGGACAGCTGAACACAGCCGCTCCGGCGGAAGGAGCGTAAGCTGGCGGTGTTGCATGACCAAGCCTCCATTTAAAAAAAACCCACCCAGAGGGGTTGAGGCAGAGAAGGCTGACACGATTGGCAGACGTCATGAACGTGCAGGGGCACCCTCAAACGGTGAAACCGGGAGTTGACACTGCTCCAACACACCAGGGAATCAACCACCTTGGCGTTACCCAATGCGGTGGTTGTTCCTATAACCCCTCAAGAAAAAACTCCAAAACACACCTGCGGGTATACACCGGCTATACCGCAGTACAAGTGTTTCAGTTTTCAAAAAAGGGTTAACCCAGGCCTACGGGTCGACGAAACATTACTTCGGACCGGGCCTGGCGATACGGGAAGCACAGGGTCGCCAGAGGAGGTCAAAGACCACCCCAACAGGCCCCTCTTCGCCATGCGTGAGAGAGGAGCGAAAAATAATGGAGAACCAGCCCCTAAGCACACCGTACTTGGTATTCCCAGGCGGTCTCCCAACCAAGTACTAACCAGGACCAACCTGTGTAGCGGCCGAGATCCGACGAGATCGAGCGTGTACAGGTTGGCATGGCCGTAAGCCATTACGACAGTGCTGAGTAAAAACGTACCCAACCAGGGTCTCTATAGCGCTTAACCCTGTGACACCCGGACCGACCTGGCATTTTTCCCCCTGAAAAAAGCCCAAGTCCCTCAGGGTACCAGAACAGCAGATCTGCATCCCCGGCGGACAACGGGTTCAACTGATCCGGACCAGCGTGACCAGAACCAGTCCCGTGCCCTAACCACGCCGACATGCCTACTCCAGGAGAAAGGGCAGATATCCGTGTCGATCTTAACATGAAAAGAAGGCGCCACCCAGACGTTCAGGGGGAACCGCGCCTGGTGGCCCACCCCAAGGGCGTGAGACCCCTCTACATATGTTCAGATCCATTCCGTCATCATCCCCCAGACATGAACGAGAATCCGTCGATAACCAACCCAGGTCGTGGGATGTGGTCGTCGGAAGAGGAAAAACCCCCATCTCAGTTGCTTTATAAAAACGCCGTTTTAACCTCAAGAAACCAAGGCGTGCCAGTCAGTCGCCTGTTTACAGCGAGCTAGCACTATACGTGCGTCGGGACACACCCCCATCAATGAACAGGCTATTTAGACCTGTCATTGAATCCCCAAGGCGCCCAGGGGAACGACAAGAGGGGTGTGACACTTCCTAACTCCAACACTTTTTGAATAGAAAAGAAGGAAGCACCAACAGTATGTATCCCAGTCTACACAGCCGGGGGTAAAAAAAATTCACATTTTTACATCCCACCACCCTCCCATAGGAAGGAGACGGGGATCCCCAGAGAGACTTCCCACGCGAGCTGTACAGATTGAAAAGAATATATTGCACCTTGAGCCATGTAAAAAATTGGTTTTAGGGCTCTCCGGGGAAGAGGCACTGAACCCATACACACTCAATAATCGAATTGAATCGAATACATACACAATAGAATAGGACACCTTCTAGAGGGTCCACTCACTTTGACAATCTGAGGAGGAAGGCTCTGTACTCTGATGGAGGCTCCCTCACATGGAAGGAGGAGTCCGAACTCACAGAAGGCCTGAATAGGCGCTTGGTGAGGAGGAGCCCTGACCACCCCCCCGAAACAGATCCATCACATGAACAGCACACGGAAGTCCTACCAACAGAGACGCGCACGGTGACGTACTCTATGGCGGGGGAATTTCTGCGGTGCACACGCCCAATATTCCAGGCCGTGGGACCAGGAAACTCCCCCCCCCCCCCCCCCCCATCCCGTAACGTGCCGAGCCGCAACGTGACAGGAACCTTGAAGGACAGGGGGTGTACCCCTGACCGACAGAAACAAGGGGGAGAGGAAAGGTTGCCAGTTCACCCCTTTACGACCCCACACCCATGATACGATGTAATGACAAAAAGAGAATATGACAGTCATAGTCAGCTCTATGAAGCGTTTGACAGCTTCACACAGCGCATGAGCTAACCTGCTATCTGATTTTTACTAAGGAAAAAACACAGAATAGAGAGGGCTCTCTAAGAGCCCCGGTCCAACATACACATGTGCTTCTGTGGCCAGTCCAACCCAGTTGTAGGTCACATGACACACACAACCCATCATCACCTACAAAAAATGGCAAAAACACTCTACAGAGGAACGCCGTTTTTCATAATGAGAGAATACATAATTCTCGATTAGTATCGGCCACGGGCCTTGCTAAGCACACACGACAGCGACCAAACAATCTTTTCTTTTAGGAAAATAAAGTTTCTCCAGCAGTTTTAGCACAACCTCAGCAATCAAGCTAAGGGTTACATCACATCCCTACCACACAAAAGACACAATGTAGTGCAACAACATGTCTAATAGGAGGATGAAAAAGTCCCAGGGAACCGGGGGGAAAACACAATCCTCCTGCTTTACCCTTAATACGGCCAGTTAAAACAGGAAAACCTGTTAATATGTGAACACACTGTTCATTGTCATCACAGGCTGAGAAAAGAAAATTCTTTACTCATTTGTCACTAAGCATAGCTTCATAGGTTAGTTACCCCTTAGTTGTGAGTACACGGTACATAACACATCTGTAACAACAACCCGATTTGCCCGGAGAAGCTATTTACCAGTGACAAGACAGTTCACACAAAACTCACGTCGTATCCCAAATGTATTGCAGCAACACACGTTTTCTTACTGCACCTGGTATTCCCAGGTGGTCTCCCATCCAAGTACTAACCAGGGCCGAACCTGCTTAGCTTCCGAGATCGGACGAGATCGGGCGTGTTCAGGTTGGCGGTAATGGAAAACAGCGTTATTTACAAAACATATAGAAGGTAAAGCCAGAAAGACGCGTATAAGGTCTGGCCAAACCTTGTCCTACCTGGTTCGTTCGTGTTAGCTAGTGGACCTTAGCCAGTGCGTGTGGACTAAATACCTTAGTACCAGCACACGAGGAGGCCTAGTCGGAGAACCTGTTGGACATGTGCACAGGAGAACCAGCGGCGGTGATTGCAGAACCATTACTGGTTGGATTATATTGATTGTGGAACGTGTTACCCGGAGAAGAGCATCGTTAATTTCCACTGTCGTTTGGGATTTAACCTCGTGAGGATTTACATTCGGGCTGGCCTCATGGACCGAGGCTGGCTGGCTATCATCGTGTGCTATCGAGCATTGGATTACAGTTATTGCTTTTGTTGCTGATCGTTGGATTTACAAGGACTGGCTTCTGTACGTGAACCCAGTGGCGGCTCTACCACTAGGGGCGCTAGGGCGCCGACCCACCTGCTGGCCAGCTGCTGTTAAATCAGAGAAGAAGACAATAAAACTTTTTCGTTTTTGTGTTTTATAGCCCTATAAATAATATAAACATGTTTAAAATTAATAATATTTACTCATTTTAAGTATGTTTGTATTTCCAATGCACAATATAACGTTATTATCTAAATAAAAAAAACATCGTTTTCCAGAGCAGGAAGTGACATCAAGTTTTTTTTTTTTTTTGTATTTCTCGGCCCGGGCTATACGCGATAGCGCTCTGAGTGCGCGTCACAGTTTGATCGCTGTCTCCGTCACAGCCAATCAGTGCATACGGCGTTGTGCGTTGAAATATGACTATTATGTTGGAATCCGAGCGCGATTTGAAGCGGTCTAGAAAGCAGCGTGAACTTCCGTGAGAATTTCCATAGCCGCATTTCGCGGAGACGCTCTCTGATTGGCCGACGCCAGTATTTTTTTCCAAGGCAGAATTTCACAGAGACGATCTCTGATTGGCCGAATCCAATTTCTAATGTTCCAATTCTAGCTTCTAGCTTGGTTCCTGGTACTAGGACTGTTGTTTGTCTTAGAGCGTGCCGTGCCGTGACTGCAAGTTCTTTAGACTGTTAAGCTTAGGCACTCTTTCAAAGTTGGTTAAGGTTAGAGTTTGTCTTAGAGCATGGCGATAGAACGCCAGGTAGTTTGCAGTCTGTTCGAGCGGAAATGGACAAAGGAATGTACTTGTTGAGTGTTGTGCTAACGTCGACGAGCTCAGCTGAGCTAACACTTGGCTAACAAGCT
Organism: Notolepis coatsorum; assembly: GCF_963971535.1. Taxonomy (NCBI): domain Eukaryota; kingdom Metazoa; phylum Chordata; class Actinopteri; order Aulopiformes; family Paralepididae; genus Notolepis; species Notolepis coatsorum. The sequence goes on along the minus strand of NC_140184.1, from coordinate 60,066,611 downwards.
ATATGGCGGATTATACACGTTTTTCAAGCTCTCCTGCCCTGGACGTTTCAACTAAACAGTGAGTCTCTCTCTCTCTCTCTCTCTCTCTCTCTAACGTTAGTACTAGTACTAGGCTGGTGCGGGCTAACTGGTTATCGTTCTGGCAGCTAACGTTAGTAGTACTAGGCTGGTGCGGGCTAACTGGCTATCGTTCTGGCAGCTAACGTTAGTAGTACTAGGCTGGTGCGGGCTAACTGGCTATCGTTCTGGCAGCTAACGTTAGTAGTACTAGGCTGGTGCGGGCTAACTGGCTATCGTTCTGGCAGCTAACGTTAGTACTAGTACTAGGCTGGTGCGGGCTAACTGGCTATCGTTCTGGGAGCTAACGTTAGTACTAGTACTAGGCTGGTGCGGGCTAACTGGCTATCGTTCTGGGAGCTAACGTTAGTACTAGTACTAGGCTGGTGCGGGCTAACTGGCTATCGTTCTGGCAGCTAACGTTAGTACTAGTACTAGGCTGGTGCGGGCTAACTGGCTATCGTTCTGGGAGCTAACGTTAGTACTAGTACTAGGCTGGTGCGGGCTAACTGGCTATCGTTCTGGGAGCTAACGTTAGTACTAGTACTAGGCTGGTGCGGGCTAACTGGCTATCGTTCTGGGAGCTAACGTTAGTAGTACTAGGCTATCGTTCCGTGATTTGTTTACTTGGTAACACGGGTTGCTAAGGAATTTAGGTTCGAGGTTGAAGAAATCTCTCTCTCTCTCTCTCTCTCTCTCTCTCTCTCTCTCTCTCTCTCTCTCTCTCTCTCTGCTTAACGTTAACGTTTGTAAATAGTTTTTTTAGGAGCAGTACTACTGCTGGCCATTCATGAAGCGAGACATTGCTGATTGTTTATTTATCGATGGCTCATTGATTTAACTACTGCAGCTCTCTCGGATTGAAAATACGTGGATTATGGCTTGTTCAATATCGTCTATGTTTGAATGAATGAGAACTTTATTAACAGATTGCAGAATGGGTACAATACAGTACGGCTCAATACACACAATTGTTAAGGGGATGCAGACCAGAGAAAGACGTTTGTCTTGTTTACATCAGGGTCCCAGATTTTCGATTCATATCGATAGTTTAATAGCTAGCCTTGGCTCGTTTAACAATATGCAAAATATGTGTACAGCCCTGTACTCATACTGAAGTTATTCTTGGTATATAATAGGTCTGATTGTGTAACGAATCGATTCCACGTCGCGCTGTGTGTGAGAGAGAGAAGGAGAGAGGGAGAGATCTGCCTGTGTTTGTAGACGGGCGAGTTTTGTTTCTAACTTTTCTATTTATATATTGTGTTTCAAGTTGTGAATTAGAGTCTAGACTATACTTTATTTGACTGGTTGTGTGTTGTTGTAGTAACAGCTGAGCAACTCGTTCATAAGAGCCGATTCATTGCCGTGAGCGTGAGTCGAATCGCTCACGTCTTGCCATGAGTGTTGCGTGGTACTGTACTGTACATGTTTGCATTTTGCAAAATGTTTGGTATAGCGCCCCTAGTGGCGAAGTACCCACCGGCCGCCACTGCGTGAACCCCCTTATTCTTCATTGAATCAG
>NC_140184.1:59997529-60062529 GCF_963971535.1 Notolepis coatsorum | reverse complement strand
CTGTCTGTCTGTCTGTCTGTCTGTCTGTCTGTCTGTCTGTCTGTCTGTCTGTCTGTCTGTCTGTCTGTCTGTCTGTCTGTCTGTCTGTCTGTCTGTCTGTCTGTCTGTCTGTCTGTCTGTCTGTCTGTCTGTCTGTCTGTCTGTCTGTCTGTCTGTCTGTCTGTCTGTCTGTCTGTCTGTCTGTCTGTCTGTCTGTCTGTCTGTCTGTCTGTCTGTCTGTCTGTCTGTCTGTCTGTCTGTCTGTCTGTCTGTCTGTCTGTCTGTCTGTCTGTCTGTCTGTCTGTCTGTCTGTCTGTCTGTCTGTCTGTCTGTCTGTCTGTCTGTCTGTCTGTCTGTCTGTCTGTCTGTCTGTCTGTCTGTCTGTCTGTCTGTCTGTCTGTCTGTCTGTCTGTCTGTCTGTCTGTCTGTCTGTCTGTCTGTCTGTCTGTCTGTCTGTCTGTCTGTCTGTCTGTCTGTCTGTCTGTCTGTCTGTCTGTCTGTCTGTCTGTCTGTCTGTCTGTCTGTCTGTCTGTCTGTCTGTCTGTCTGTCTGTCTGTCTGTCTGTCTGTCTGTCTGTCTGTCTGTCTGTCTGTCTGTCTGTCTGTCTGTCTGTCTGTCTGTCTGTCTGTCTGTCTGTCTGTCTGTCTGTCTGTCTGTCTGTCTGTCTGTCTGTCTGTCTGTCTGTCTGTCTGTCTGTCTGTCTGTCTGTCTGTCTGTCTGTCTGTCTGTCTGTCTGTCTGTCTGTCTGTCTGTCTGTCTGTCTGTCTGTCTGTCTGTCTGTCTGTCTGTCTGTCTGTCTGTCTGTCTGTCTGTCTGTCTGTCTGTCTGTCTGTCTGTCTGTCTGTCTGTCTGTCTGTCTGTCTGTCTGTCTGTCTGTCTGTCTGTCTGTCTGTCTGTCTGTCTGTCTGTCTGTCTGTCTGTCTGTCTGTCTGTCTGTCTGTCTGTCTGTCTGTCTGTCTGTCTGTCTGTCTGTCTGTCTGTCTGTCTGTCTGTCTGTCTGTCTGTCTGTCTGTCTGTCTGTCTGTCTGTCTGTCTGTCTGTCTGTCTGTCTGTCTGTCTGTCTGTCTGTCTGTCTGTCTGTCTGTCTGTCTGTCTGTCTGTCTGTCTGTCTGTCTGTCTGTCTGTCTGTCTGTCTGTCTGTCTGCATTCACACTCACACAGTCATACGCTACTGGTGGTGGTGAGCAGCATCAGCAAACACAGCTGCCCTGTGGCAGACTGACGGAATCATGTCTGCTATTCAGCGCCAACCACCATCAACAACCTTCATAAATACATTCAACATTAATGGAATAGGCTAACTACCAACTTAGCTGTAGCAGTTAGCTGTTATATGCAATCACATTTGTTTAACTACGGGGTAGTAGTTGACCTAGTTGTTAGCTTAAGCTAGTTAGCTGTGGTTATTTTACAAACATGTAGATGAGACTAATCATATACAGATCGAGAACATGGCTAACAGTTGGGAATTCTAAGGTACATCTTATTTAAGCATGTAAAATGGCAACTAATCAATTCAATCAATTAGATTACCAATATTATATCAACATGAAAATTTGGAAGGGAACATAATAGTATTTTATTTTAGTATTTACTATTATAATATTAGTAGCCGATTAATTTGCAGCCCGTCCTAGGTTCTGATTGGCTCTCTAGGTTAGCACTTTAGCTTCTGATGCTGTGGTGGGCACTAGTCCTAACATTGCTAACTAAACTTTTAGTCAGAGAAAAAAACTTCACGAGTCACGACTATTTACGTCCACGTGCTGTAAGGAATCAGGAATACGCAAAGCACATTGTCTTGTAATAGAATGACTGAAATCACTGCAAGAGCTAGTATAGGCTAGCTAGCCCTCATGAACCGGCAGACACCAACAGTAGAATATGCACTAGGCTACTGCACGCACCTGTCATGTTACTGTTGGTTCCTTCCACTTGAACTTCATCATCATTAGCAGCAGCAGCTACTCTAACGCCAGCCCTTCCTCTACTAAACATGTCTGTAATTTTAGAACATTGTTCTGCGTCTTTTACTAGCAATTTTAGTTTTTTAATTCTAGCTTTTTCAGCTCCACCCTTCCTTTTTTTTGTGTTCTCCATTTCTGCGCTTCTAGGCCTACTCGCGGTTGGGAGGAAACGTGAATCTCATTCACTGATGTCTCATGTCTCATTCAAGACTGGCTAACAAAAGCATGTCTTTCACTTAACACCAAGAAAACAGTGTGTATGATGTTCACAAAGTCACCAGTATAAGTCACTCACTCTAATGTGTTTCTGGGAGAGGCGGAGCTGGACATTGTACATTAATTCAAGTATCTTGGACTCTACATTGACCTTCAAAAAGTAATGTGAAGAAAGTGACAAACACAGTCAAGTTTAACATTGAAAACTTCAGGCAGATCAGGCCCTGCCTGCCAGTTAATGCTGCAAGGATGTTTCTGCATTCAATGATTTTAACACACATCGAGTACTGTTTTATCAACTGGTCTCTTTCATATGTCACTACTCTTACACCAATATAATTACTCTACAAAAAAGCCATAAAAGTATTTGATAGGAAACCAATTTCATTGCATCACTGTAATGTTTTAGAAAAACATAACATGCTAAGTTTCGAGAATTTCCAAGTTTTCAAATATACTTGCTTCATGTACAAGGTTCTGCATGGACTTGCCCCTCCCCCATTGAATGAGTTCATCCAACGGAAAGCAGACACTGGCATTACCACCAGGGCCATCAGTAGAGGGGACTGTAAGGTGCCTTTTCTGTATACTACCTTTGCAAAAACTGTGTTCTCTGTTAAAGGTTATATATTTCTTTTCTTTTTTATATTTTAAAATAGTACACTCATTTGAGTAGTGGAAAAGGGGTAGGATTAAATAAGTGTATACTTCTTCCTACTCCTTTTCGAACATGTAGATTGAGTTGTGTTTTGCTTTTGTTATTGTTTGTTTGTATTCATTGCATGTTCGAAATAAATATTTCAAATCAAAAGGTGGTAACTACTGGAATAGCCTACCAGTTGTGATTAGAGAGTGCCCTACATACTCCATGTTCAAGACCCATCTTAAACTGCATCTTAAGGCAAACCAGAACTGTGATAATTTTTTATCTGATTTAGTTTGCAACTTGTTTATTGTTTTATTGCCGGCCCACACACTGGCCCACACACCGGCCCACATAATGGCCCACACACCGGCCCACATACGGCCCACACACTGGCCCACACACTACACCAGCCCACACACTACAACGGCCCACACACCGGCCCACACACCGGCCCACACACCGGCCCACACACCGGCCCACACACTGGCCCACACACTGGCCCACACACTGGCCCACACACTGGCCCACACACTGGCCCACACACCGGCCCACACACTGGCCCACATACTGGCCCACACACTGGCCCACATTAGTGGCCCACACACCGACTCACACACTGGCCCACACACCGGCCCACACACTGGCCCACATACTGGCCCACACACCGGCCCACACACCGGCCCACATACTGGCCCACACACTGGCCCATACACCGGCCCACACACTGGCCCACATTAGTGGCCCACACACCGGCCCACACACTGGCCCACATTAGTGGCCCACACACCGACTCGCCCAAAAAAAAAAGTTAAAAAAATATATATATATGTATATATATAATATTTTTTTTTGGACCAGCCCACTTTGGTTCCGGCCCATCGGGATTCGTCCCGAAGGTCCCGATGGCCAGTCCGCCACTGGGTAGAGCTCTTCACATGCAGACGCAAAAAATACATGACCCACGGGTCGCCCCCCCTCTCTCCAGCAGCTGTTTGAAAAGAGAGGGATGTGTGCTGTGCAGTAAAGACAGATTTAATAGATGACTTTGGAGTGCAGTGTCCAGTCTCGGTTTCTGACCTAATTTGTCTCCGAAGTCAAAGTCAAATTCCTCACACCTCTTTTTTCCCCTGTTCTGTGTTTTCTTAATGGTTGTGTGATGACCAATAAGTCATTATATTGGAAAGGTGGAGCATCCCCCGATGGTAACTAAAGGTGACAGATGTATTTTCACATACAAATGCTAGACATTTAACCATCCTGTTACTGGAAGACACTTTAAAACAAAAGGAATCATTAGTTGTACTACACCCAACATCATCTTCATGATCGAAAGCGTATCTGGATTAGTTTACGTGGCTAAATCATCAAGACCTCATAACATTTAAATCTCTGAACACAGAAGTGATATTAGAAGTAAGGATTTTAGACCAGGTGAGAAACAGGTGGGTTCTGAGATTAGACCAGGTGAGAAACAGGTGGGTTCTGAGACTAGATGAGGTGAGAAACAGGTGGGTTCTGAGACTAGACCAGGTGAGAAACAGGTGGGTTCTGAGACTAGACCAGGTGAAAAACAGGTGGGTTCTGAGACTAGACCAGTTGAGAAACAGGTGGGTTCTGAGACTAGACCAGGTGAGAAACAGGTGGGTTCTGAGACTAGACCAGGTGAGAAACAGGTGGGTTCTGAGACTAGACCAGTTGAGAAACAGGTGGGTTCTGAGACTAGACCAGTTGAGAAACAGGTGGGTTCTGAGACTAGACCAGGTGAGAAACAGACCTTAACCAGGTCAATGTGTTTGTCTTTGGAGGCTCTTACACATGGCCATTGTGTGGCTGGGTTGCCAAACTCTTAACGACTTAAACTCTTAAAACCAGTTGTTTGGTGCAACGCAGAGACAAAGACTATATAAAACAACCCGACAAGTACAATAAAACAAGAGTTCCAAGACAGGTAGAGCTCTTCACATGCAGACGCAAAAAATACACCAGGTGAGAAACAGGTAGGTTCTGAGACTAGACGAGGTGAGAAACAGGTGGGTTCTGAGACTAGACGAGGTGAGAAACAGGTGGATTCTGAGAGTAGACCAGGTGAGAAACAGGTGGGTTCTGAGAGTAGACCAGGTGAGAAACAGGTGCGTTTGGAGACTAGACGAGGTGAGAAACAGGTGGGTTCTGAGACTAGACCAGGTGAGAACCAAGTGGGTTCTGAGACTACACTAACACTTGTACCGGCAATTTGTGGCCAATATAAAACATCATAACATTTATGTTACTTCGGAGGAAGGCACCCAACTCCTCGTCCAATCAGCAGTCATCTCCCGCCTCGACTACTGCAACGCGCTGCTTGCTGGCCTTCCGGCCACTGCCACCAAGCATCTTCAACTCATTCAAAACGCAGCGGCCCGCCTGATCTAAAACCTACCGAAGTCAGTCTATGTCACCCCACTTCTTAGGGACCTGCACCGGCTCCCCATTGCAGCACAAATTCGCTACAAGGCCCTCGACGTGGCATACCGTGCGGCAAAGGGAACCGCTCCCGCCTACCTCCGGTCAATGGTCTCTAACTACACACCCTCAAGACCCCTACGCTCTGCATCTTCTCGCCGTCTCAGACCCACTCCTATCCGAGCTCCGGGAGGGGCATCAAGGATAAGCCGCCTATTCTCAGTCCTTGCCCCACAATGGTGGAACGAACTGCCCACCACAGTTAGGACAGCCGAAACCTGTCCAATCTTTCGCCGTCGACTAAAGACGCACTTCTTCAACCATTATCTGAAATGAAAAAAAAAAGAAAATCGAACCCTAACTAACCTTACTGCCATGCACTTGTCCTAATATACTAACCTACACTGCAGCACGCAACACTTTGATGAACATTGTTACTCAGCTGATAGAATTGTGCCCTTCCTGATGACTTGTCGTACAGAACTTGTACTGTAAGTCGCTTTGGATAAAAGCGTCAGCTAAATTACTAAATGTAAATGTAAATGTAGGGTAGGAGGAGAGGGAGAGAGAAGCAAAGGGAGGCAGGAGAGAGGAGGAGGAGTCAGAGAAAAGCAAAAGAAGGAGTGAGGGAGGAGGGCGAACTGAGATGATAGGGTCCAGACACACAGTTAAAATAATCACTGAATACGAGAAAGAGGTTTTCCATAAACCATATTGTGTCCATCTGCCAGTATGTGGTGATGTGGGTCTGAAGTGTGTCCATGTGTGTGTGTGTGTGTGTGTGTGTGTGTGTGTGTGTGTGTGTGTGTGTGTGCGTGTGCGTGTGTGTGTGTGTGCATGAGGCACGTGAATTTGTATGGGAGTGTGTTTACGTGTCTCTGCGGGTATGTCTGTGTGTGTATCAGAGCGTGCTCGCACATTTCCACTTACATATTTGAATGATTATAAAAGTGTTAGCTGTTTACATGTGTGTGCAGTGTGTGTGTGTGTGTGACATGGTTCACGGTCCAGGGGAGAAAAAAACAGAGTGAAAATGTTGTGGGGAGTGACAAATATATCAGAGGACACAAGCCAGCATCACATTATAACTACATACACACGCACGCACGCACGCACGCACGCACGAAAGCACGCACGCACGCACGCACACACACACACACACACACACACACACACACACACACACACACACACACACACACACACACACACACACACACACACACACACACACACACACACACACACACACATACACACACACACACACACACACGCGCGCATCAACCGACCCTTGTAGCCTCTCTGGTTACAAGTCCAAGGGCCTCGACCACGAGCTGCGTCATTCCGCTGGTGTCCTCATTTGTCCTCTCTAGACCTCATGCAGCCAACCCGCGGTGGAACGTATCTTTATCAAGTATCTTTACTAAAGTACTACACTTAAGTACAATGTTGAGGTTCTTTACCTGAGTATTTCTATTTTAAGGAACTTTGTACTTTTATCATATAGATAAAATATAGAATCATATAGAATGTGTACTTTTACTTTTGATACTTGGGCACAATCAATATCAAACACTATTTTTTCTTTGCTTTCACTTTACTTTAAGTCGAATTTTGAATGGAGGACTTTTACTGGATGACTATTCTATTCTGGATGTATATTTCTACTTTAACTAAGGAACGTTATGGGAAATGTGCTTACTGTCAGATACCAATTATCTCTCTGTGCGCTCAAGAGAAAGCTATCCGGCTGCAAGCTTAACACAAATTAATGGAAGCTTATATGGATCAGATAGCCTAGCTTAAAAGTCTGGGAGAGTTGTTTGTCCAACAGCTAGGCTAGCTGATCTGTATCCGCTTCTATTAATTTGTGCTAAGCTAGGCTAGCTTGCAGCTGGATAGCTTTCTGCTGAATGCACAGAGAGGAAATTGATATCTTCTTGTTTGATGTCTTGGAGAAGACGGTAAGCACATTTCCTATAATGTTGACGTGTTTCTTTAAGTAAAGGAACTGTGTACTTCTTCCACTGCACTGTTCCCAACATATCATCTCCAGCACTATGATCAGCCCTGTCTGTTGGCTCACAGCAGAACCAACCATTATCTCAGCACAATGTAGCTATTTTCTATATTTTGTTTGTTTTGTTTTTAGGGAAACCCAGCTCTTATCTAATATAATTGGCCACCACATTATAAACATCTCAACTGGCCTGAGATGACCATGTGCCCTGGAATCAGAGTGGTCATTCAAGTGTTTCTGGTCAGCAAAGGGAGTGCAATTAATTTAAAAGGAGAAGAAGGAAATACAATGTAGAGACTTGGGATGAATGCTTAGTATAAACAGCCCTTTTGTTACAAATGTTTTGTCTCTATGGAAACATTTATTTCAGGTTTGGAATGTAGCAGTTAGGATTTTTAACTCAACTATAAACTATAAGTCACCCTTGATAAAAACAACAACACTATTGTAAGTGTAAAAGTGTAATTTAAACAGATTGCACTAAAAGCAATCTGTTATAATATGAGATATAATCCTAGGATCCTGCCCTTTAATTTTGCCTCTTGACCTCTCTGACATGGCTAATGGATGAAATAGCATACAACTTGAACCACAAACTGTTAGCTACCTGGAAACAACTGCCTTTCTAGCTGTAATTGCTTCAGGTTGGTGTAAGTGAAACAGCTACAGGCCACTGGTCGACGCTTGCCAGCCTCTGCCCCACAGCGCATAGTGGAAGCAATCATCTAATCACATGGAGAAAGTGAACAAAACCCCCTTTTCACCTGGAAATAGAATTAGTCATGCCGGCTGTCACAGGAACCGCTATAATGATGGCTTTTGTTCCCCCTGAGGCTCTCAGCAGTCAGCACACAGTCTGCAAAACAAGCCACAAGACCAAAACACGCCACAGCAGTACGCGGCCACGTCTTCATAGGAATGACATTTGAATGAGGAATCAAATTAGTGGTCAATGTTATTGAGAATGATTTCAATATCATTTGTACCTGATTTGTAGATGAAGATAATTGTTTTGTTAGTTCGGTAGCTACAGAATCTTTGTCTAAAGTAGGCTATCTTTATAAGTTAACAGATACCAGAAATAACTCTACAGTATCTGCATCTAAAGTATCTTTATAACAGATACCACAAATAACTCTACAGTATCTGCATCTAAAGTATCTTTATAACAGATACCAGAAATAACTCTACAGTATCTGCATCTAAAGTATCTTTATAACAGATACCAGAAATAACTCTACAGTATCTGCATCTAAAGTATCTTTATAACAGATACCAAAAATAACTCTACAGTATCTTCATCTAAAGTATCTTTATAATACATACCAAAAATAACTCTTAGACAAAGATACTGTAGAGTTATTTTTGGTATTAAAGTATCTTTATAACAGATACCAAAAAACAAAACACATACAGTATATTCATCTAAACTTCCTAAAGTATCTTTAAAGATACCAAAAAAGTACAGTAGTTACTCTGCTCCCTTCAAGAAGAGACTACTCCCGCTTTGAAGCATGCCACTTTGTACACTTTCACCCACAAGCCGAATCCAGATGACAGGGATGGCTCCAGGGCCAGGTCCCCTTAGCAGTTTACCACAACCCTGGGGTTAAATGGCTTCTCTGCTGCAGATTACAGAGCAGTGATGTATCGGGGTTTGCCTCTTAATTAAGTGTTTCTTTTGGCCAAATAAATAATACCAATGTTTTTAAAGTTTCTATTTTATTTGAGACAATCATATCATCATGGGAAACACTTGTTTTTGTTGTTAATTCAAAATTCTTCCTCTGTAGCAAAGCTGTAATAATTGTTGTTTTGTTGTATTTCATTCATGTTGAATTGCATTTAGACAAAAGGCTTTGTGATTATAACCCGGTTGCATAGTGCTGTATTCATTTTATATCCGTTGTGTTTTGTCTTTGATTGAGTTGCAGGCAGGTCATATATGTAGATGTTAAACAGCATCGGTGCCAGCACTGAGCCCTGTTCCTTAAAGGGGAACTATTTTACTATTTCTTTCACTATTTGGGCACTTTTACACAATTCCTGTGAGTCTATGGAACACCTCTGTAATATATATATTTTTTTTATTCATTGTTTTGTATTTCTAATCAAGTCCTCAAAAACAGCATTTTTCTACCTCAAGATCTTAAGCCGTTTTGAGCCTGGGCTCCTAAACCACTGCGCAGCGTCGTGTTCGCCTGAACATTAACATGCAGCGGTGTCTTTATGACATCACATATAGGGCACATTTTCAAATGACTCAGTTCAGTGAGGGTGAATATTGTGAGAGGAGAATTGGAAGAATGCGCCAATATGAGAATTTTGAGACATAGATCATATTAATATAAGTTCACATAGCTAGGAAACAATGCTAAACACTCAAAAAGGCCATTTATAAGATAGTTCCCCTTTAAACTAATCCAGTTGAAAAAGTTGAAATTGTATTTCAAGCAGGGGTATAAGCCTATAAAATCAAAGTCAAAGGTTACATTTGTTTCAGTCTGTAGTCAGCTGGTGTATACTTTACGCCTGCTCCTTTACGGCCAGAGGAGGGAGAACATTATAAAGCATCAGCCTCTAACAACAGAGAGCAAAACACACAAGCAAAGGCTGACAAACCTTCAGAAATGTTTTGATGAGATAAAGGCTGGAATAAATTTCAATCTCTATCTTTTTTTTGGAGTGTTGATGTGATGATGCAGTTGGAGGGTGTTGCTTACAGTAAATACCGTCTTGCTGTAAACAGATTACTTTGATTTATTTTTGACAACCCGTGATCTTCTGGAAGTCTCTCCCAGTTTAGAAAATCTCTTTTGCTCCCTCCTTCGTTCTCTCTCCCTCCCTCTCCCTGTATGCAGTCTGTGTGCTGTACTGTCCATTTGCCTTTCGTACATACTGAAAGTATATTTTAGTACCCATGTACTTTTCTGAGAGTATTTTGGTACTTCTTATGTGTTTCCATCTACTAATCCAATGCTAGTTATGCTTATGTTGTTATGTTAAACAAAAACTATTAAAAGTGTACTATTTTGGTAAGAATAAGTAACCAGAAATACACCAAAGGTATAATTTCAATATATTATTTATCAATTTAAGCACATCTTAAGTACAAATTGGCTTCCATTTAACAGAACTTTTGTATACTTTCTGAATACATAAAAAGTATACTATTGAAAATATAGTTAAGTACACTTTTCTTTACTTGGGTCTCTGTCTCTCTCTCTCTCTCTCTCTCTCTCTCTCTCTCTCTCTCTCTCTCTCTCTCGCTCTCTCTCTCTCTCTCTCTCCAGGCATGGGAACCCTGTGCTCTTTTCTCTCAGAAGACTGACTCATAGTGTATAAGACACCTATCACATAGAGTCCACTAAATACACACTCACTCACAAAACAGTAATACAGAGCTTATATATTTCAACCCAGAGCGGGGGCGGCGGGGAGATCTGAAAAGGTCAGTATATTTGCTTTTTACGGACACCCCGATTTCTGACAAGACCATATAAGTCTGTCTGACTAGTCCCAGTTGTATGACATCATCGGTGTGCCTGGTGGCTGTGTAGTGAGTTGGCATGGTCCAATAGAGCTACAGCCACTGGGAAAGTCAGAGTCTCACACACCAGCAGGCCTGTATCCATTGTGACACAGTGAGGGATAGCTGTTTTCCATTCTAATATTAGTTCTCAGTCCCAGACAGGAGCTGTGACAGGACAGACAGGCCTGGGAGAGAAGATGGAACATTACTGGACCGCACTTCTGCAAATGAAACCTTGCAGTGAAGAACCAATATTTCCAACAGCCCATGTATTTCTAGTTGTAAAGTCCAATCCAAATTTACTTGGGAGTGCGAATGGTATGTATAGCTATGAATGAACACGACACTCTAACTGAGTGTTAGTTTATTTTGTTTATTGTTATTCGCACTTACAAATATACATTCTGGAATAAAATAAGTAAAAAGAAGAACAGTTAAAATGTGCAGGAAAGGTAAAAAAACCCAAGGGCTTATAAGCGACCTCCCCTCTTAAACCTATAATAGGATAACTACACAAAAACAATCCCTCCCGTCCCCCCCGTCCCCACATTATGCACAAACACATATGCATATCCCTCTCTCATACACACAGATACATACAATACAGCATTATATATTATATTATAATGTTGGGTAAAAGATTTTAAAATACTTTACACAAATACACATGGATACTATAGACTACATGATCTGTAGTTCTTTTTTAAGCTTACTTTTAAATATATTTAAAGTGGAACATGTTTCTATTAGATTTTGTATATCATTCCACATCACTGCACCTTGCAAGCATAATCTAACCATCTAACTTACTCTTAATCATATTTTTTATTTCCGTTTTATGTTTATTTTTATTTTATTTCTGTTTTTTATTTTTTTTTATTAATATCTATCTATATTTTTGTTATTCAGCCTGTGGCCTCTGCAGACACGACCTTTGATAATGACCCACCATTCCACACGTCCAGCAAGTCAGTCCTTGTTCTCTTGCCTGTAATCGGATGGCCGTGGGTTTGTCGGCCCCAAAGTCTGTCCTTGCTCACCACAGCCTTTTCCTCTGATGTTCCAACTTTGGGCTCGCCCCCCCTTGCCACAGGATCTGGCCATGTGACCAAATTCACCACAACTCCAGCAATCTGTCGGCTGGTATCCCACAGTTCCAGACAGATTCACACCTCTTTGATCTTCTCCTGGCATGTCCTGCTGCATGGGAGAGAGAGGCACATACCTGTTCCTTTCAGCCGCTGTCCTTCAAGCCTGTTCTTGGGAGGGGCCTGGAAACTCACCCCTCCTGCGGTTTCCATCACCATGTTGCGGCCCAGTTCCCTGTCCGGGCAACGGAGCACATGGCATTATTTGAGCACGGCGCCCTAGGTCTGACGCTCGACGCATCACATCACAAACCGCCTCACTCAGCAGTTAATTCTTTTTAGCCAGTTCTTGTTCCAGTACTTTCATCTTGTGCGTGGCTCGATCGATAGCCCGCTGTGCCTCCATCAGGTCTCGATGAACTGTCTCATGTCGTTCGAACGCTTCTATAAACGCTCTCTGTTGTAGCTGTTGTCTGTAGGTCGGCCCCCCTTCCTCCATCTCGGCGCTGGCGGTCTGACTTCCCGTCACTGGGCCCCGCCTCTCATTCTGGCTCTGGTGTTGGGGGGGTTCTGGACATGGGGAACTTGTGGGCTGTGGACACTGTTCACGTATATTCCCATACCTGCTGTTGGTCCCATGTATTGGCCACTCCATCGGTGTGCCCACTCCCTGTCCAGCCTCTGTTCTAGAGCGGCCTTCCTGGGACTGCTGTAACAATGCCGCTCTCCTCCGTCGCTTTCTTTGTCCCTTGGTTAAATTGCAGTCACCTGTAATGGACACTCCAGCGTGGATCGGCTCTGGTTGGAGTAAAACAGTTGTCTCTGTTTGTCCCTCTCCAATGACCCCCTGTGTTGGAGTCAAAATCATCATTCCAAGTCCCTCTGACACGCTCGTCACATGACGGGAATATTCAAATCAATCAGGTTACCGTCACTGCTCAATTCAGTCAGTGAAGTGTCTGCTGAGGTTATTGGCATTTCCCCACTATTGGCCTGACTATTGTTGGCCATTTCTATATCGCTTCTACTTGTTATACTACGGGTTATTTAAACAGACCGATTGTCAACCCTCGTTTGTTATCTTATTTTCGCTTCTAGTTGTCGTCACCATGACAAACCTCCCTCAAAGCGAAGGCTGACACAATTGGCAGACGTCATGAACGTGCAGGGGCACACTCAACAGGGCAACCCGGGAGTTGACACTGCACCGACACACTAGAGAACCAACCACCCAGTCGTTACCCTATGCGGTGGTTGGTCCCATAACCCCTCAGGATTATCCCGGGCCTACGGGTCAACGAAAACATTACTTCGGACCGGGCCCGGCGATACGGGGAACACAGGGTCCCCCGAGGAGGTCAAAGACACCCCGTACTTGGTATTCCCAGGCGGTCACCCAACCAAGTACTAACTAAGACCAACCTGCGTGGCGGCCGAGATCTGACGAGATCGGGCGTGTACAGGTTGGCACGGCCGTAAGCCATTACGACAGTGTAGAATACAATGTAGTGAATGTACCCAACAAGGGCTCCATAGCGCTTAACCCTGTGACACCCGGACCGACCAGGCATTTTTCCCCCTGAAAAAAGCCCAAGTCCCTCAGGGTACCAGAACAGCAGATCTGCATCCCCGGCGGACAACGGGTGCAACTGATCCGGACCAGCGTGACCAGAACCAGTCCCATGCCCTAACCACGCCGACCTGCCAACTCCAGGAGAAGGGGCAGACATGCGTGTTGATCTTAAACATGAAAAGAAGGCGCCAACCAGACGTTCGGTGCGAACCGCACCCGGCGGCCCACCCCCAGGGCATGAAACCCTTCTACGTATGTTCAGATCCATTCCGTCATCATCCCCCGATATGAACGAGAATCCGTCGACAACCACACAGGTCGTCGGAAGAGGAAAACCCCCATCCCAGTTGCCTTATA
Organism: Notolepis coatsorum; assembly: GCF_963971535.1. Taxonomy (NCBI): domain Eukaryota; kingdom Metazoa; phylum Chordata; class Actinopteri; order Aulopiformes; family Paralepididae; genus Notolepis; species Notolepis coatsorum. Next base: position 60,048,706 of record NC_140184.1, on the reverse strand, counting down.
AAAACGCCGTTTTAACCCCAAGCAACCAAGGCGCGCCAGTCAGTTGCTTAATGTCCAACAGAACATCCCGAACTAGCACTATGTGTGCGTCGGGTATATCCACATCAATAAATAGGCTATTTATCCCCAAGGCACCCAGGGGAACGACAAGAGGGGTGAGATGCAACCAACTCCAACTCTTCATAATAATAAAGAAGAAGCATCAACAGTATAAACCCAAACTGCACTGTTTACATTTTTACATCCAGTCACTCCTTTTGTCAAAGAGTATAGACCGAACTTCCCAGAAGCCTTCCCACATGAGTCGTAGTTATGAAAAAGACATGTCAACTGTGAGTCACGTGACCAACTGACTCAAGTTTACACATAAAATCGAGCGTAGCAGACCCGTAAGCCCTACGCTCTAACCCGACACTTTAACACCACAAACCTTACGTAAAGATCTTAACTCACGGAAGCCGTCGCCATAGCAACGTATATGCTATGACGGGGGGAAACCCTGTACACGACTCCTGTTTGTAATAGGAGTTGTGTCAGGACAACCCTCCCCCCCCCCCCCCCCCTGCCAAGACGTTGAACGGCTCGGCCCTGACTGGCTCAGCAGAATGAGAAAAAATCCCCTAAACCAATCAAGTGGGAAGGAGGGGTTTATTCGGCACCCCCTCACACAAACCCTTCTTCCCTACACACCAAAAACAACTGTAGCATTTTGAGACCTTCGGTAGAATGCCAATGTATAGCATAAGCTAATACAATGCCCGCTACCCACAGACTGTGAACAGGATTTATAACAAAACAAGTCGTGTGTGTGTGAATCCTACACCCGCTTTCTATGTTCGTACATAGCAAAAACACTGACAGAGAGTAACGGCCAGGCCGTGGAACGCGTGTGTACGAGTATTACTGCAACTAACACAACAGCGTTGTGGATCAACATTACTTTGCTCAAGCAACGGAACATACCACCAGCTTCTACCTGCATGTGGAGCGTCAGGCTAATAGAACCTTTCTATGACTGAGTGTATGCTTGCAGACCTTGCTTAATCTCGTAACACAACACGACTCATCTCTCAATGTAATAATGCAGATTCACATTTCGCAACCCCATCATATGTATTGGTGAAGAAACACACAGTTTGTTTGGCCAATAATATAGTCCCCTTTTTAGGGAACTTTTTATTTATTTTTACGGCACAAAATCATGAGGGGGCCGGGGAGGGTGTAGAGGGGACCACAGGGGGAAAAGTCACTTTAGCGGCGTCTGCCGCCTCGAGCCGCTCGAGTTTTGCCACCCCGAGAAGCCCCGGAGGGACGGTAGTGGATCGGATGCTGGTCACGTCGTTCCCTACCGTCTCCTCCGGTCGTGGATGGGCCGGCGGCAGCAGAATCGCCGTCTCTCCTCCTGGCCTTCTTGGAGGAGCCAGCAGTGGCGGCGGAGGCAGTGGTAGGCACGGCGGAGGAAGCTCGACGTCGTGGAAGCCTTCTGACTCCACCGGCAAGAACGGGAGGCGGAAAATGGGGCTGGAGCACGGACCGCTCCTCAGCCATTTCTCTGCACGTTGAGGTCATCAGCTGCAGGGCCTTCCCGAATAATCCAGCATCGGAGAGGTCGGCCGTCAGAAGAGGGGCTCTCTTCTTCTCTGGCACTCGAGCCTGCTCCAGCCAAAGGTGGCGCTGGGTCAGGGTGGCCAGGGCGCACATCTTCCCCGAGGCTATGGCCTGCACCTGGGTAAGATGCAGGACAGCTCCTGCCGCCTAGGTGATCTGATCGCATTTGACCTCGGTCAGACCCGTGCCGCCCGTCATTATCCCCGATACAAATCTAGCCAGCTGCGCGATGTTAGAAGCCGCAGCCAGCGACTGTGTACCAGCGATAAATGACTGGTCACCCCAATATGCCAATCGCCTAGCCGATCTTCCATGGAGAACCGGCTTGCATAATGGCTCCCACACCACATCCGGACAGAGGAGAGCGGCCATCGGCCTATCAAGCCGTGGCACGCCCTCTCTCATACCTTTGACCAACCCCGACACCCGCATAACTGGTACGTAGGTGGGAGTAAGTCCCATGATGTGAGACACCGCCTGGCCCCGACGAACATAGGCCCCCATTTGTTACGAACGGGTAAGTGACTTCCAAGTTGTCGAGAAGAAGAACGAGACGGAGAATGTTTTACTATTCCAAAACAGCTGTACTGTTTATTAACAGGGAAAAGCATATACTATAAACAGGGAGAAGACAATATGTCTGTGCTTGTCCAGCTGTAGGTACGTCCGTAGGATTAGGTGAAGCTCTAGCAAAGAACAAGGAATAGAGCAAATGTTAAATAGGTCACATACTCAACATTCCACGCTGTCAATGAGTGACAGCAGTCTGACAACCAATGACAGCACCTAGGTGTGACAGACAATTAGTGATGACAGCAATCAGTGGTGACATACAAGGTGAACCCATAACAACAGGAGTGACCCAGGTAGACAGTGGGATACAATCCTAAGGATGATAGTCTCCCGAACGTTACAGTATCCCCCCCCGACGAACGGCACCTGACGTTCACCTAGGGGCCTCGGGATGCAGCCGCCGGAAATCATCGATCAGGCTGGGATCTAATATGTCCCGTTGAGGCACCCAAGAACGCTCTTCTACCCCGTACCCCTCCCAATCCACCAAGAACTGAAACCCCCTACCCCTCCGCCTACAACTCAGGATTCTCCGCACCGTATAGACAGGCTGACCGTCAATAATGCGGGGCGGAGGAACCGCAGGGAGTGGCGGGGACAAGGGCGATGAGAGGAATGGCTTCAACAGGGACACATGAAACGTCGGATGGACCCTCATAGAGGCCGGAAAGCGTAGCCTGTAAGCCATAGGATTCACCCGACGCACCACTTTAAAGGGCCCTATAAAGCGAGGAGCCAGCTTCCTGGACTCCACCCGGAGAGGGAGATCATGAGTGGAAAGCCAAACCCGCTGTCCCGGATGGAAAACCGGAGCCGGACGACGCTTGCGGTTAGCTTGCCGCTGAGCCTTAACCGAGGCCTTCTGCAGCGCCGTCCGCACTCTGCTCCACGTCCTGCGACAGCGAGCCACATGTGCCTGGGCCGACGGCACCTCCACCTCCTGCTCCTGTTCGGGAAACAGAGGAGGTTGAAAACCATATTGACACTGAAAGGGAGACATACCATTAGAGGAGGAGAGGAGGGTATTATGCGCATACTCAGCCCAGGCCAACCTCCTACTCCACGTCACCGGACACCCAGCAACGTAGCACCTCAGAACGCCCTCCAGGTCCTGGTTGACACGCTCCGTCTGCCCGTTCGTCTGCGGATGGAACCCAGACGACAGGCTGACGGAGGCGCCCAGACCGGCGGCGAACGCCTTCCAGAACCTGGAGGCGAACTGAGGACCCCGGTCGGACACAATATCCACTGGAAGCCCATGAACCCGAAAGACGTGCTGCACCACAAGGTCAGCCGTCTCCCGAGCCGAGGGGAGCTTGGGGAGGGGAATGAAGTGGGCCGCCTTGGAGAACCGGTCCACCACCACCAGGATGGCAGTGAACCCATCCGATAAGGGAAGACCGGAAATAAAATCCAGGGATATGTGCGACCAGGGACGCTTGGGAATAGGAAGTGGTCGGAGGAGACCCGCCGGCGCACGGCGAGAGGTCTTACTGTGCGCGCACACCGGACAGGCCGCCACAAAGGAGCGTGTATCCCCCCCCTCTGTCGGCCACCAAAACCGCCTACGGATAAACTCCAGGGTTCTGGTGGCCCCAGGGTGGCCGGTGAGAGAGGATGTATGCGCCCACTGCAGCAGGCGTGAGCATGCCGCCTTGGGCACATACATCCGACCCGGAGGACCCCCACCGGGATCGGGCTCCCGTGCCTGAGCCGACCTCACCACCCTATCTATGCCCCATGACATGGGTGCCAAAATCAAGGCCTGTGGAATAATAGGGTGGGGCTTCTCCTCTCGACCCGGAAGATCAAACTGACGTGACAGGGCGTCAGGCTTGACGTTCTTGGAACCGGGTCGATAGGAGATTATAAAGGCAATCATACGAACCGCAGTTGCCTTGAGGCTCCAGGTAATGCGTTGTTAGTCCGACACGCTCCGAATTGCAATCCAACCAGTCACCTGGTTCTTTTAGCGTTTATCGCTTTTTCTTCGCATTCATACTTGGTCAAGTTCGACCGACAGAAGCAGGCTGAAAGGGTTCAGATGAGGGGGAAAGACACTCTGGGAAAGGCACGGCTGCCGTCCGGGATTCGAACGCGCTCAGCCCCAGATCCGTGCGAGCGCGGTTGTCCACGGCGCTGAAATAGCACTCGCGGTACGTGGTGAGCTACTGGAGCTCCCAGGTCCAATGTACTTTCAAAACAAACGGGATTTATTGGGAAGTGAGTCACAACAGCCCCAATAGCTGCCTACCACTATAAAACAAACAAAACGGGTTATGTACATGAACTTAAACTGTCAATCAAATGCGAATTGAGTGCGGTCAAAAACTATATGGTACCGCTCCACCTGGGCCTGCGTGAACTCTAAATTACCTGCCATGTTATAGGAGTGGTTAGGGGGAGCGTGGGAAAAAAGGGGAGTTGACCAGGTAAGTCTCCATCTTGGAATTCATTGACAAATATTAATAAACAAATAAAAACACGAATACCATAATAAACCACATTTCTAAGGGGGCAATAAAGTTACAATTTATCATCATAGGATTTGGCTCCCACACACCGGCCTCTAATTGTTCTTGTAGACAAACGAAACAATTACAACTTTCAAAATATAGAAAAGGAGCCAAAATGTATAGTCCATTCAAAAATCAAAATCCAAGCAAAAAAATCTTCCATCTTCCAAGTTATCAGTAAGAGTGTATTAGTGAACGGGGGGTGTGTGTGTGTGTGTGTGTGTGCGTGTATGTGTGTGTTCTATGTAGGAGCCTCGAGCAGCAGACACAACTTTGTGATAGGTCTGCGAAGAGTGGTAGTCTGGGTTCTCACTTGAACCTGTCTAACCAGTCCTCTGGAGTCGGGCATGGTCTGTATGACCCGCCCCAGGATCCAGGAGTTGCGGGGGGCAGTATCATCAATGATGAGAACAATATCTCCGGTATCAAAGTTCCTTCTTTTCCGTATCCATTTTTGGCGTTCCTGTAACTCGGGCAGGTACTCCTTTGTCCATCTCTTCCAAAAAAGGTCGGCCATATATTGTACCTGCCACCATCTGCGTCTAGGGTAGCAGTCCTCTGGTGTGAACACTCCAGGTGGTATAGAAGGTTTGGTGTTCATCAGAAGTAGGTGGTTGGGTGTGAGAGGTTCTAGGTCGTTAGGGTCATTAGAGGCTGTGGTGATGGGCCTGTCGTTGATGATTGATTCTACCTCACATAACAAGGTCTGCAGACTCTCTTCGTCAAGTGTCTGTTGCTGTAGAATAGCGCCGAGGACCCTTCTAACTGTCCGGATTTGTCTCTCTCAAACACCACCATGGTGGGAACCGGAAGGGGGGTTAAAAACCCATGTGATGCCCTTTTTAAGCAGAGTGTCTTTAATGTGGACCTCGTCAAGGCCCTGGATGGCCTCTCTAAGTTCCCGCTCTGCTCTAACTAGGTTGGTTCCATTATCGGAGCGCATGAACTTGACTTGACCTCTCCTAGCAGTGAACCTTCGGATGGCATTTATACAAGAGTGTGTGTCCAATGAATGTGCCACTTCCAGATGCACCGCTCGTATGTTTAGACATGTAAAGATGACTCCATAGCGTTTAACGGTTTTTCTACCACACTTGGTCACAAACGGTCCAAAGTAATCGACACCAACATTGGTGAAGGGTGGTTCATCTGGGGTGACTCTCTCCGTAGGCAGATCTGCCATGTGCTGCTCACCTTTACTTCCACTCAATCTTCTGCAGGTGACACACTTAGCTATTAACTTCCGTATGGCTGCATTAGCACATGGGACCCAGTACTGTTGCCTGAGACGAGAAAGAAGATAATTCCTTCCACCGTGTCCAGTATCCTCATGTATCTGCCTGATGATGAGTTGGGTAACGTGATGGTCCTTAGGCAGAATAGCAGGGTGTTTAGCTTGTGCTGGCATGGCTGACCTGCTTAATCTTCCCCCTACTCTCAACACGTCGTCCTGAAGAACTGGACACAGTTTATGATGGCTGCTACTTTTCACAGTGGAACCCTTTCTCAGTGCCATAATCTCTTCTGGAAAGGCTCTTTGCTGGCAAAACGTTATGATTTCCACTTCTGATTGCTGGAGTTCCTTTACAGAGAGTGATCCTTGGTTCGATTTTCCCTTCTGATTTTTCAGTTCATCTTTCCTTATTTTCTCATTTTTCTCATCCACTTTGGCTGTTTTTTCCATTGCTCTTTTCTCACACTTTTGTTTTAGTGCATCTTTGATCTTGAGCATCCAGGCAATCGCTTTTTTGAGTCTGTGCCACTCGGAGTAGTGAGAGATGAGCCTGCTAACAGTTTCCAGGTCCTGCTTTACAGATGTAGTATTCACAACTGCAGCTCTCTTGACCTCTGGATCATCTGCAGCAAGGGCTTGATCTGGCATGTCTGGCCAGTTAATCTCTGGCTGCATTAAGAAGCCTGGCCCTGAGATCCATGTTCTATTTTTTAGGAACATGCTTGTTGAGATGCCTCTTGATGCACAATCGGCAGGATTCAGTGCAGTACTTATATGTCTCCATTGGGAAACCTCAGAAGCTGCTCGAATGGCTGTGACTCTATTCGCAACGAAAGTGTGAAATCTGGTAGTTTCATTCTTAATGTATTTCAACACTGCTGTGCTATCTGTCCAGAATACGGAGCTCCCAAGTGGGACTTCCAGTTCAGCTTGCATCATCTTATCCATACGAGCGGCTACTGTAGCTGCCGTTAGTTCCATTCGTGGTATGGTGACTGACTTCAGTGGTGCGACCCTGGCCTTACCCATGATGAAGGAACAGTGGATTTGATGTTCAATGTTTTCCAACAACAGGTAGGTAACAGTGCCATAACCAGTCTCACATGCATCGGAAAAGTGATGGAGCTGAGCTGAAACCACGTTTCCAAAACCCTGGGGTTTGATGCATCTCTTGACCTTGTAGTCTGATAGATGGTGTAGATCCATTAACCAGTGGTGCCATTTCTGAGCAAGGACCACTGGAATGCTTTCGTCCCACCCAAGCTTCATCCTGCTTAGCTCTTGCAGTAACTGCTTTGCCGGAAGAATGACGGGTGCCAGAACTCCCAGGGGGTCGTAGATGGAACTAACCATAGAAAGGATACCCCTTCTAGTAAGTGGTCTGTCTTGGATGGCTATCTTGAACTGCAGTGAGTCTGATTCAATGCACCACTGGATACCGAGTGCCCTTTCGACTGGCAACACGTCCTGATCCAAATCAAGGTATTTTATTTCCTTAGCTCTCTCCTCTTCAGGAATTGAGGCTATAACAACGCGACTGTTGCTGACCCACTTGTTTAGTTTGAAGCCTCCTTTTGCACACAAGGCTGTGAGGTCTTGAGCAAGCGTCAGAGCTTGATCCTCGGTTGCCACTGACTTTAGACAGTCGTCTACGTAAAAATTCCTCAGCACTGTGTGTATGACTTCTGGTGTGAAGTCTTCTCTATGGTCCTTTGCACACTGCTTCAGAGCGTAACTGGCACAGCTTGGGGAGGATGTAGCTCCAAAGATGTGCACTACCATCCTGTACTCTTCAAGCTCTCCATCCAGATCTCCGTTTGGCCACCAAAGAAACCTCATCAGGTCTGAATCCTTGTCTGGGACTTTAACCTGGTAGAACATGGCTTCAATGTCTGCTATAAAGGCTACGGGTTCCTGCCGGAATCTGGATAAAACGCCAATGAGACTGTTTGTCAAGTCTGGGCCTTGTAAAAGCTGGTCATTCAGTGAGGTTCCTTGGTAAGAAGCACCACAGTCAAATACCACCCTTAGCTTCTTTTTCTTGGGGTGGTAAACTCCATGGTGCGGGATATACCAAGTCCTTTTGCTGCTGTCCTGTGAGCCTTTTTCCACTTTTATGGCATAGCCTTTATCCAGGATGTCGGCCATGAACTTGACGTAGTCCCTATGTAACTGAGGGGACTTGCTAAGTTTCCTTTTCAGGCCGAGGGCCCGCTGTTGTGCCACACAGCGATTATTGGGAAATTCAGCATCCTCCTTCCTAAGTGGTAGGCCTATGCTGTAGTGGCCATCCACCAGTTTGGCTGACTGGGAGACACGCTCTATGAAGACGTGGTCCTCTCTAGACATTTCAAGCTGCTCCTCCCTCTGTCGCTCGGGGAAATCATACTTGATTTGTTGCTGCAGAATCTCATCTAGCTGTACAACCGAAATTCTGTGTGCCATTACAGTCGACTGTCCACAGGGGGAGACAGAACCTTTTTTTAGGGGTCCATTGACGGTCCAACCCAACATTGTTTTAACGGCGTATGGACCATCTCTCTGGCTGTTGATAACCATCCATGGTTCCATGGCCTTTGGTACATTGGTTCCGATTAACAGGCCAATGTCAGCATCAATGTGACGGAGACGTACCTGCTGCAAATATGGCCACTGATCCACGTATTCCTGAGTGGGAATATGGTCTTTGGTCACAGGTATTTTCTTCTGCGTGTAGACAGCGGGGAGTTCCACTAGTGTGTTGTCGTCCATGCCACATACCTCCATTCCACAGACCACGGAGGTACTCACGACTTCCTCTTTATTCATGGTTTTGAGAAGGATGTCTGTACTTCTTCCTGAAACCTTGAGGTCTCGGAGAAGAGCTTCTGTACAGAAGGTGCCGGTGCTTCCTGAGTCCAGAAAGGCATAAGTTTGTATCATGCGATTACCCTTCTTCATTTTCACCCTCACTGGCACTATGGATAACATGCAGTCAGGCTCCCCGGCCCCTGTGTGGGTCTCGCCGTCTCCAGTTATAAATGCACTGGTAACAGTCTGTTGCCTATTTTTATTTTCTTTACCACCGTCGACCTGTTTATGTATGTGGAGTATGGTAGGGTGCCTCAGTGAACACACTCGACAAGTCACTTTCTGTGTGCATCCCTTGCTCATGTGTCCATATGACAGACAGCCAAAGCACACTCCTTTGCTTTTCAAGAAATCCAACTTTTCCTTTTGTGGCTTCTTGTCCAGTTCTCTGCAAAGGTCCAAACTGTGCTCTCCCTGACAGAACAAACATGGCTTGAGGGCGGCTGGTGAGGGCCTTCCAGTAACTCTCTTTACGGGTGAGATGCTGGTAGTAAAACCACTCTTCCTCTCCCTTGGTGTACTTGGTCGATATGGAAGTGGTCCTGATGTTCTTCCTGAAGAGGTGGGTGTTTCCTTTAGGTTCCCAAACAAAGGATGTGACATGATTCTAGCTTGATGATCAATGAAATTAACTAGATCATTAAATCTAGCTCTCCGTCCACTTTTCTCTTGTAGGTCACATGCCAAGCCTCTCCACCTCTCTTTCATTTTGAATGGCAATTTAGAGAGAATGGCTCTCATTGTGGTTGGATTATCCATATCCTCCATGTACTCAATGCTGTCCATCGTTTTACAGCATCCAGTTAGAAAGACTGAATATGCTTGTAGGGCTTCAGCATCTTCAGCTTTGACTGCTGGCCAGTTCAGGGCTTTGTCAATGTGAGCTGTTGCAATCTGGTACTCGTTGCCATAATACTTCTTTAGGAGCCTTTTGGCCTCCGTGTATCCTAATGAGGCGTCCATATGTTGGCAGCTCCGTACCACTTCTCGGGGTTGCCCCATGGTAAACTGCTCCAGGAAATACAGTCTGTCCTTGCAGTTTTCAGTTCTATCCTCAATACCATGCTCGAATGCGCGTATAAAGAACCTGTATTCTAATGGATCCCCTTTAAACGTGGGTACGCTGAGAGGTGGTAAGGATGATAGTCTTTGTTGTTTCACCAGTACTTCAGTTATACTATTCTGATGTTGCATGACGTCGACGATCCTGCCCATGTCGGGTGTTTCCCTGTATCCTTCTAGAGTGACAGCACCATCGTGTCTGACGGCTCCATTTTCATGCTGTTTCGCAGATCCTCCATGGCTGACCCTTAAAGCAGACATTCCAATTTGGGGCTGTTGTGACGTTTCCTTTCGTCTTACAACAGGCTCCCCTCCTATGTTGCTTGGTCTTGGGTAAACAGGGTGATATACAGTTTGAACACTTTCTGGTAACAGGCTGCTGTGTCTGTTCAACTGTGCAAGCTGAGCAGATGGAGTAAGAGGCTGGAATTCCACATCATACACATCTGAATTTGTGATGGGTAATGTTGTGATGACATCAGTGGAGGTGGGCGTCATTGCCTCTCGAATAACCTTTTTTGAGGCTTCCTTAGACCTTTCCCTTTCATCGAAATATTCATTCATTCCATCGCCTGGTCTATTGTCCATCTCATGAATGTTCTCATATTCTTAAAAACATTCAGTTTAGCACTGGTGGTTTGTATTTCAGTTTGCAGTTCCAACTGCTCCCTTTTGGCCTTTAGTTCAGCCTCCTCCTTGTCGCTCCTCTCCTTTAGTACAGCCTCCTCCTTGTCCAGTGCTTGTTTCTTTATTAATACTTCTGCTTTGATCAATAAAGCTGCCTTCTCAGCTTGTAGTTTGAGTCGGATTGAGGATGTAGAGGAGTAATTAGAATGCCTACTACCTTTTGATGACCTCCTTGAACGCCTTGAAGAGGTGTTTGAAACGCTGTCCTTTGGGTGGATCTCTTCTTCACCTTTGTCATATTCAATATGCGGTTGTGCCGCTTCAGTCCACGTTTGAACATGGGCAGCAAATGCATGCAGTGATGCTGCTTTAGGCTTGTACCATTCTGCTTGGTCCTCTTCTGTTTCCTCTATGGATATTTTGGTTAGCAAACCCTTTACAGCTGTATTGAGTTCATGTAACTCGCCACACAACTTGGAGAAATCTGTCATTTTTGTGTGAACCAATTCCACATTTCCATGATTTCCCATAAGTTCAGTGATTTCATTCCTTTTTTTAGTAAGTGCACCCAGTTTTGCACTTCTTGATCCTTTTAATTTTTGTAAAAGATCCTCAAAAATACCGCTCTCCATTTCCTCCATAATGTGGGCAGCTAACGAAAACCTCCTAATTCAGATGAGCAGCGGCGTTGTATGCATTTAAAACAGAACAGTGTTTTATGAATGAAGCAGCTAGGGCGTGGGAAACAGCGCACTTGGCAAATGCTGCGCGTGACGTCATCCACTCTCAAACGCACACACACCGACCCGCTGTCAGCCACACAGAGACAGAGTCCGTATCGCTGTCAACCAGAGACAGAGTCCGTATTATATTTTCCTCTTCACCAGCACAAGACACCTTCAAACAATAAAGACGGCCGCGCCGTTTATGTTCATCACATCCACTCCACTCAGACGCAACGTCTTTGATCCACAACGAACATCCACTTTTTACTTTACCTCCTTCCTTGTTGCGCTTAGAAGTTGTCCGTCGGCTTTGTCAGCGGTAGTTTTTGACAATATAAAGGCAATCATACGAACCGCAGTTGCCTTGAGGCTCCAGGTAATGCGTTGTTAGTCCGACACGCTCCGAATTGCAATCCAAAAAGAAAAGATGACGCTGGTCCAATGTACTTTCAAAACAAACGGGATTTATTGGGAAGTGAGTCACAACAGCCCCAATAGCTGCCTACCACTATAAAACAAACAAAACGGGTTATGTACATGAACTTAAACTGTCAATCAAATGCGAATTGAGTGCGGTCAAAAACTATATGGTACCGCTCCACCTGGGCCTGCGTGAACTCTAAATTACCTGCCATGTTATAGGAGTGGTTAGGGGGAGCGTGGGAAAAAAGGGGAGTTGACCAGGTAAGTCTCCATCTTGGAATTCATTGACAAATATTAATAAACAAATAAAAACATGAATACCATAATAAACCACATTTCTAAGGGGGCAATAAAGTTACAATTTATCATCATAGGATTTGGCTCCCACAGAGATGGTAAATCGAAATCGAGTGAAGAATAACGCCCACCTGGCCTGGCGAGCGTTAAGGCGTTTAGCCCCTTGGATGTAAGCCAAGTTCTTATGGTCAGTCCAAACAATGAAAGGATGTGCCGCACCCTCTAACCAATGTCTCCATTCCTCCAATGCCAATTTGATTGCCAATAACTCCCGATTACCCACGTCGTAGTTACGCTCGGCCGGAGACAGCCGGCGCGAAAAGAAGGCACAAGGATGCACCTTACCATCCTTTAAACATCTCTGCGAGATTACCCCCCCCACCGCGGTGTCAGAGGCATCCACCTCCACAATGAACGGAGCCTCTGTGTCGTGACGGATCAGTACAGGGGCGGACGTAAATCAACGTTTGAGGTCGCAGAAGGCCGACTCTGCCCTAGGCGACCATTCAAAGCCAGGGAGAGAGGACTTAGTGAGAGCTGTTAATGGATTGACTAAGGCGCTAAAATTGCGAATAAAGCGCCTGTAAAAATTTGCAAAGCCCAAAAAACGTTGTAACTCCTTGAGCGACGAAGGCCGTGGCCAATCCAAGACTGCACTCACCTTGGCTGGATCCATGCGAAGATCGCCCTTCGTCAACACAAAGCCCAGGAAGGAAACGGTGTCAGTGTGAAACACACACTTCTCAGCCTTAACAAACAGTTGATGCTTAAGGAGACGTTGAAGCACCTCACGAACGTGCAGTTGGTGTTGCACCATATCGCGAGAAAAAATAAGGATGTCATCCAAATATACAAACACTGACACCCCAATTAGATCCCGCAGCACGTCGTTGACCAGGGCTTGGAAAACTGCTGGAGCATTAGCTAAACCAAAAGGCATGACTAAATACTCATAATGCCCATTAGGAGTATTAAATGCAGTTTTCCACTTGTCCCCTTCTCTAATCCTGACCAAGTTGTATGCATTACGTAAGTGAAGTTTAGAAAATACCTGTGCCCCCTGTAAGCACTCAAAGGCGGTGTCCATGAGCGGTAAAGGATAACGGTTCTTGATGGAAACGTCATTCAACCCCCTATAATCTATGCACGGCCGCTGATCACCATCTTTTTTAGCCACAAAAAAGAAGCCAGCGCCTGCAGGGGATGTGGACGGTCGGATATGCCCCGCGGACAATGCCTCTTGAATGTAAGTGTTCATGGACACTGTCTCAAGGCGGGAGAGAGAGAACATCCGTCCCCGGGGCGGAGACGCGCCGCGTAGAAGATCAATGGTGCAGTCGTAAGGTCTATGAGGCGGTAGTGCTTTAGCACGCGTTTTACTAAAAACGTCCACCAGGTCACAATAGACCGCAGGAACACCTGCCAAATCGGAGTTGGGGGATAATAAAGAATCTGCAACGTCCACCGTCAACCTGGAGAGAGACAAAAGAGGGAGGGGGGGAGGGACGGATGAACTCACGCCAGCGTCAGCGCTGACGCCGCTTCCCATGGAGAGTTCACCCGTAGCCCAATTAATAAGAGGATTATGCAGCATAAGCCAGGGGTGGCCTAAAACAATGTCGGAATGAGGAGACATAACAACAAAAAAATTCAAATATTCCCCCTCGCTACCCGCCACCCGAACCCACAGTTTCCCGGTGCGCTGGGTAATAAATCCACAACCAAGCGGTCGGCCGTCCAGCGAACGGACAGGGATGGGCACCTCTAGTGTTTCTAAAGGAACCCCCCATTCTAGAGCCACCCCCACATGAATCAAGTTGCCCGCAGCCCCCGAATCCACTAAAGCCTTGGCCGTTTTAGAAGAATCCCCCCACCTGACAGTGACATCAAAAAAAGTACGTGAGTCGTGAACGTTTATGACCGGAGAGACATGCCCACCTGCTAGCACCTTCCCCAGGCCTAGCGGGCTCCTGCGTTTCCCGAGCCACGACAGGCGGCGAAGCGATGCCCCGTGCGGCCACAATGAAAACAGCGCTTCTCGTTGACCCGCCTCTGCTTCTCCGCTTCAGAGAGGTTCAACGCTCCCAGCTGCATGGGCTCGTCATCGCCCCGGTGCTCTCTCATTGGCTGGTATGCTGGCCGATCGACACTAGGAGAGGGACGGAAGAGTACCTGTGACGAAGCCTCCCTCTCGCGTCCCCTCTCCCGGTGACGATTATCCAACCGAATGGCCATGTTAATCAACAGATCCAGGCGTTCGGGTACCTCCCGCGTAGCCAGCTCGTCCTGCATGCGAGTGGAGAGACCATGCAAAAAATGGACACAGCAGGGAGCCTCATAACAGTCCGCCTCTCGAGCCACAATACGGAAATCAATGGCGTAGTCTGCTACGGCGCGAATGCCCTGCCGGCAGGACATAAGTCGACTGCCGGCCTCGTAAATGGAAATCACCCTGGAGGTATCGAATACACGACGTAACTCCAGGGTGAAGGCATCCGCGTCACGGCAGACCACAGACCCACTCTCCCACTCCGCTGTGGCCCAAGAGAGAGCACGACCCGTGAGAAGAGTTATAATATAGGCTACCCGAGCCACATCACTGGGGAAAGTACGTGGCTGCAGTTGAAAAATGAGAGAGCACTGGGCGATAAACTCACGGCAGCCGGTTGGAGCCCCTCCATAGCGCTCCGGCGCCGCGTGGCTCTCGGTAGTCCTCCCGATCTACCGGATACCCCCGCTCGCCTTCCCCGCCGATCGATGATGCTCCGGCTGCGGATATCCTCGTTGATGTCGTCCCAGCGGCCGCAGAGCGGGCCTGGTTCACCGCCGCCAACGCTGTCTCCGCCGTCTCCTGAGAAGCCAGGGAAACATCTCCCAGTCGACCCAGCTCGACACCGACTGCCATCTGCCGCTCCATGATGATCCTGAGCTGGTCCCGTAGGATCACCATCTCGTTCCGTATCTCCTCGTTGGAAGTCATGATGGCTAGAGCTTCTGTTACGAACGGGTAAGTGACTTCCAAGTTGTCGAGAAGAAGAACGAGACGGAGAATGTTTTACTATTCCAAAACAGCTGTACTGTTGATTAACAGGGAAAAGCATATACTATAAACAGGGAGAAGACAATATGTCTGTGCTTGTCCAGCTGTAGGTACGTCCGTAGGATTAGGTGAAGCTCTAGCAAAGAACAAGGAATAGAGCAAATGTTAAATAGGTCACATACTCAACATTCCACGCTGTCAATGAGTGACAGCAGTCTGACAACCAATGACAGCACCCAGGTGTGACAGACAATTAGTGATGACAGCAATCAGTGGTGACATACAAGGTGAACCCATAACAACAGGAGTGACCCAGGTAGACAGTGGGATACAATCCTAAGGATGATAGTCTCCCGAACGTTACACCCATTGAGGGGAAAAATGGGTAGGCAGCTACCGCCATGAGCTCGGGAAACAAAGCCTGCAGTTCCCCCTGCTGACTTTCCTCCACCGAACCCGCATCCCTCACATGCAGCAGGCTTCGACCGGTTGAGGAGCCACAGTCTGATGTGGCTGATAGCAGGGCATCCTGCCGAAGAGGCCGATGTGGTTCCCCGACATCCTCGAACAAGGCGCCCCAAGGAGACATTTCTCCCCCCTCCGGTGTTTCCTGGACGGGAGGGATACTCGCCTCCACAGGGCCTTCAAACAAGAATCCGTCCGACTCTTCCATGAAATCCTCAGTTTCCATCGGACATGCAGAGACCGACGCATCCTCGCTGGTCTCCAGCAATTCCCCAAACCCAGGCCGTTCGCGTCTGCAGGCCACCATCTTGCGACGTGAACAAGCAGACGCGAAAAGCTTGCGTCGCAAATCCTCCGGAACCAAAAGAACCGGCCGCTCAACAACGGACGATTCCCTGGAACCAGAGGAACCAGAGTCGAGATCAGGCCACCGCCGGGGCGACGGCACCGATGCATCGGCTCCTCGGAGAGGCAAACTATCCATCGGCTGTCTCCTGGGCTGGGTCGGCAACCACGAAAGTGGCAGCAGCCCCGCACCAGCACGCACGACAGAGGCGGGAATGGAGAACCGCTGGTGAAGAGTGGGTCTACTCTCCGAAGTAGACATTATGACTTAGCTTTTTCTTTTTGAATAGTTATGAGAGAAGAAAAAACTAAGCACAATGTAAACACGTCTCAACTCTTTTCAACTAACAACACGTCACGTGGGGATCTACCAGGCACTTCCTTGTGGTGAAAGCGAGAAGGAGGAGAGCAGATGACCACACACCTGCTTATGAAGGTAAGCTAACGAGGGGTGTGGTCAGACGAATACTGGGATAAAGGTACATTGTGGAATTTTATTCAGTGCGCGTCCACGTGTGCGAGGACAGTGCATGAGTGACGCCGAGCGAGAGCCACTATGAAGTACTGTCATGCACTTGTCCTAATATACTGACCTACACTGTAGCACTCAACACTTTGATGAACATTGTTACTCAGCTGATAGAGTTGTACCCTTGCTGTCTTGTTGTACAAAACTTGTACGTCGCTTTGGATAAAAGCGTCAGCTAAATTACTAAATGTAAATGTACTGTGATGTACATGGAATGCAGACGGGGGCCCAGTCCTTTATTAAATCAGACCTGTGTCATAACAAAGTCCAACCGCATGAACCCTTACTTCTGACCCCTCAACTTCCATTAAGAACCACTACAATCCCTCTAACATCAGCCATGACATCATGGGACTATACTGACAGATCTGGGCTAAGTTTGATTCATTATAGCTAGCTGGGGAAGATCAATCAAGTTCCATTCTATTCTAAATACAATCCTATTAGTTACATTGTGGGGGAGGGGAGAGGCCCACAACCCATTTAGCAAAAATTATGTTAGAATACATTGGAAAATAACATGACATAACCTCTCCCTTTTAAAAGCAGATGCAGTAGTTCAATAATTCAATATTGTTTAAATTATTGCATAGTATAGTTAGTAATTGCAAGTATAGCATAGGGACATAGAAGTAAAACTGTATATTGTATAGTAGTGTACATAGGACACAGTGCCTTTAAGTCGTAGCTCAACATTGTATTGCAATTATCTCAGGATTTATTAACATGTCTATTTTATCATGTCTATTTAATGTCTACTTTATCATCTTCTACTTCTTTTATTTACTATTGTATTCTTGCACAATCGAAGCGGGCATGGCCAACTGCATTTCACTGTATGCCCTGGTATGTATGTGATCAATTAACCTCTTGAATCTTGAATCTGGCCGCACACCCAGACTGTGGAATGCTCTCCCCAAGCAGCTGAGAGCACCACAAACTGTTGACACTTTTAAACGTGGACTCAAGACCTACCTTTTTAGAAAGGCCTTTTATTAGTTTTTATGTCTTATCATATGTTGTTCTGCTATGTGTTTTTATTTTTTTAATTTTTTATATATCTATTTTAATTTTATTCGTTTAACTCTGTAGCACTCTGAGATTCTCAGGAATGTAGGGTGCGTTACAAATGAAATGTATTATTATTATTATTATTATTATTATTATTATTATTATTATTATTATTATTATTATTATTATTATTATTATTATTATTATTATTATTATTATTATTATTATTATTATTATTATTATTATTATTATTATTACTATTATTATTATTATTATTCATCTCTCTTTTTTATTTATACATATTTTAAAACAACATGGTGTCCATCTTGTGTGCAGCCAAACATTTCGGCTTCTGCCTCGCTCAATATCTTCATGCCAAGCACAGTTCTAACAGTACAATAGTCCTGATTATACCCATCTATTCCAGGCGGTTACGGAAGGTTACGAGCACCCACTGTTCGACAGATTGCTTATTAAGTTGCCTCTGCAGTAACTAAACAGACTTTTTATCACTGTATAAAGAGCCATTAAACACATTTTGCACTTATTTGAGAGCGAGAAGTGATGCAGTCTTGTTGGCCTGTGTCAGCGCTGGTCACAGTAGGCGGTACTGTCCTAAACCGATTACACACGTGAGGTAGAGAACCAGTTGTTTGTTGGCACGTATTCCTTTCAGAAACTCTGCAGTTTTTCATAATCATATTTCCCCAGTTATCATTCTTCTTTTTTTTGTACATGGACAAACGTTCTTTGTGTCTGCTGTGGTTCAAGTGGTTGGCTGCTACAGTAGTTTATATATTATATTATTAGTGTTTAGGAAAACAAATTGGTTTATTATTATTATTTTAATAGTAAGGAAAGATAATGCATTCAAATCAAATCAAATCAAATCAAATCAAATGTATTTGTAAAGCCCGACAACACACGTTAATGTCCCCATGGGCCGGACACGTCTTCTTTAAACAAGTCAAGAAGAAACATAACAATAAGTCAAGAACAAAACAAGAACACCATAAGGTCCAACAAATTTAAAATAAATGCAAATAAATGAATGAATGCAAACACTCCCAGACATACCCCACGCGAAGGTAAGGCAAAACTCACTAAAACCTAACAATAGGGAAAAAATGCTCCACAGGCAGTGTGGAGGAGAGAAACCTTAGAAGGGCCATTCAAGGGGGGATCTCCCTTCTTAGATGTCGGTGATAGTAGTGTTGCAGACTAACAGTTGGTAAGCATGCACTCATGTGTGTAGTGAAACACAGATGAGTGCATGCAATAGCAACTGAACATTTTGAAAAATTAAAGATAGAGCTGATAGCGATAGCAACTGAACATTTTGAAAGATTAAAGATAGAGCTGATAGCGAATCTATTTGAGGCACAGGGGCGACGCAAAGAGGGTTGCGTCCTCCCCGTCTTAATCACGGGACGTTCAACACTCCGGTCATCGCTCCGAGACAGCCGGAGACAGGGAGATGGGGGGCGGCGCAGAGAGGGTCGCAACCTCCCCGACATCATCACGGGACGTCCAGCACTCCGGTCACCACTACGAGACCACCGGAGACAGGGAGACAGGAGGGCACGCAGAGAGGGTCGCATCCTCCCGGCCTTCATCGCGGGAAGTCCGACACTCCGGTCAACACTCCGGGACAGCAACTCACAGGGAGACAGGGAGACGGGACAGGCGTTAGACAGCTCGCGTGATTGTAGTGGGTGGACATAGCAATAGATACAAGTGGTAAGCATATGTGTGAATAGAGTAGATATATGAAGTAAGCATATTATGTGAATAGAATAGAAGTACTTAACCCAGCAATGAAACCACGTTGACAGACCACGGACAGAAGACTGTAAGGAGCTGATCCGTGGCTTCGGTGGTGCACGTAGAGCAGTCTCTGCAATCTTGGCCAAGACCCCGAGACATCCATCACCTTGGACAGCAGGCACTCAGAGAGATGGGGGGGGGATAGAGGTTAGAGAGTTCCCATGTTTGTAGTGCTGCGGAAAAAGCAGAGATGGGAGAAGATAGACATCTTAACTAAACTAGACAGATTAATCTAAAGGTCAGTCCCCGACCAGTGGCAATGGGATGACAATGGAACAGTTCCTGTCTCCGAAACGGGCGCTGGATCTACAGGTCAGAGACATTTCAATTTAGTGTCAGAATGTTCAGAACACCTTCAGCTTGTAAGAGAATGTTCAATATTTACCTTGATTTCCATGGTAAACAAAGAGAATTGACACATACGGCCAAACCTCTACATCATTGGGGTGAATGGAGCCTGTGCCCGCTTCAGTCTGCCTTGTGTAGCTCATGTGACAAATTACAGGAAGTGATGACTTGATTAGTCACCCTTTGAAATGTCTGTTTAAACTATTGATTAGTAATACTGTACCGGAGGTCCCATACACTCTGGTAACCCAACCAAGGTGGTTTCAAACAGTTTCAGATGTACACTACTGCTTGACCGACATCAAGATTTGACCATGTGCAACATTTCAGATACCACACCTCCCTTAGTTACTGTTGTACACATTTTGTTTAACTATGAAATATTATTATTAGCACTGCTCTCTGTGCATTATCACAAGGCGTGAAAATAACATATTTTACAGTGTTGTGTTAGAACACTGATATCAGATGAAAACATGAAATAACATTGAAAATAACGTATTTTACAGTGTTGTGTTAGAATCAGATGAAGATATGAAAATAACAATTGTCCTTTTTCAAGTCAAGTCAAGAGTTTTATTTGTCACGGCATACAAGTATACAATGAAATGCGGGTGGTCTTGCCCGCAACGATGTGCAATACAGTAATACAACATATAATGGAATCCAATAAAACAACATTGTGCAATAAACAGTAACATAGTAGGGCATATCGGTATTTGTACATAAGTTATTTACAGAGCATGGAGGACATGCTAGGTCCTTTGGTAGTGCAATACACTGTTACTATACTATTTTTAAAGTGACCTTTCCTTAGTGGCCATAAGTGTGGGCGTGTGCAGCATGAGTGTGTGTTTGCTCATGTTAAAGTGGCTGCTAGTGTGTGAGCGTGTACAGTGTGTGTATCGTGTGTGTGCTCATGTGTGCTTGAGTGTGGAGAGTTCAGTGTTCAAGGCTCTGATGGCCTGGGGGAAGAAGCTGAGCCGAAGCCTCTCTGTCCTGGTAGCTGGGGTTCGCAGGCGTCTGCCTGACCTCAGCAGCTGGAACAGGCTGTTGTTGGGGTGGTGTGGGTCTTTCATTATTCTGCAGGCTCTGGATTTGCACCTCTTGTTGTATAGAATAGGGGTGGTAGTGCAATACCCGTGGTACGCTCGGCTGAGCGCACCACTCTCTGTAGGGCCTTCTTGTCCTGTGCCGTGCTGTTTCCATACCAGGCAGTGATGTTTCCAGTCAAGATGCTCTCTACAGCTCCTGAGTAGAAGGACTGGAGTATCTTCCGAGATACTCTGTACTTCCTTAACTGTCTCAGGTGGTAGAGGCGCTGCTTCGCCTTTTTTACGACTGAGTCTATGTGTGTTGACCATGTCAGATCCTCTGAGATGTGGACCCCCAGGTACTTAAAGCTGCTCACCCTGTCCACGGTAGCCCCGTTTATCCTCAGTGGTGTGTGTGTCTCCTGCTGTCCTCTCCTATAATCCACGATCAGCTCCTTGGTTTTACCAATGTTCAGGAGCAGGCTGTTGTCCTGGCACCAGCGTTCCAGTACCTCAACCTCCTCCCGGTAGGCCTTCTCGTCGTTGTCCGAGATCAGCCCCACCACCACTGTGTCGTCTGCAAACTTCACTATGGAGTTGGAGCTGAACTTGGCCACACAGTCGTGTGTGTATAGTGAGTACAGCAGGGGGCTCAGAACACAGCCCTGGGGGGAACCGATGCTCAGGGTGATGGTGTTGGAGGTCTGACCCCCCACCCTGACCGCCTGGGGCCTCTCGCTCAGAAAGTCCAGTATCCAGGCGCTCAGGGCGGCGCTCAGGGCGGCGCTCAGGGCGGAGCTCAGACCCAGCTCGATCAGCTTGTCCACCAGTCTGGTGGGGACTATGGTGTTGAACGCTGAGCTATAGTCAATGAACAACAGTCTCACATAGCCCCCCTTCTGTCGGTCAAGGTGAGATAGGGTGGTGTACAGTACCTGGGAGACCGCATCGTCAGTGGACCTGTTTGGCCTGTATGCAAATTGCATGGGGTCCATATCACTGGGGAGGGAGGCACAAATGTGATCCTTGACCAGCCTCTCGAAACATTTCATGGCCACAGAGGTGAGTGCCATGTTGGGGAGGGTTTCTTTGGTACAGGGATGATGGTAGACATCTTGAAGCAGGCAGGGACCACTGACTCCGCCAGGGATTGATTAAATATGGCGGTGAACACAGGGGCTAGCTGGTTGGCACAGGACTTAAGTATGCGTCCTGTTATACCATCTGGGCCAGCAGCTTTTCTGGTGTTCACCTGCATAAATGCTCTTTTCACACTGTGTTCCGACAACGAGAGAGCGTCCCCGCCCCCCCCGCGGTTGCCCCCCCCCCCCCCTCCACAACAGCCGGCGCGCCAGTGACGTCACTAGCCGCCCCCGTTTCTTGCTCAAGGGCCAGTGGTTCAGATTCCAATTCTTGGCCAATATCTACAGATTTTACGCAATGCGAAATATGATACCACATAGGTGACCCTTCAACCTGTAAAGCCCTTTCGGTGGCTCGGACGACTTTGTATGGCCCTTCTCGTCGCGATCCATACCATTTACGTCTAAATACTTTAACATAAACGTGATCGCCCGGTAGGATCTGAGGTGTACTTGGCCTACTCACCACCTCCCCGGTTTCATGCTCCTGTCTACTGGAGACATGAACCAGAATGTCCAAACTTGGACCTTTACCTGTCACGCGCAAGCCTGGCACTACCATGCAACGACCTATCATCATTTCGTGCGGTGTCAAACGCAGACCGCAAATTTCACTCGAACGACACGCCATTAATGCTAATGGGAGAGCATTTAACCAATTCAAACCTGTGTGTTGACAGATCATAACCAATTTGTTTTTTAGTGTCCCGTTCATGCATTCCACCAACCCCTGGCTCTGCTGGTGATAAACGGCCCCCAATCGCTGTTTTACGCCTAAATGTTGGAGTATTAAACGTACAGTTTTGTCGACAAATTCTTTTCCATTGTCGCTGGAGATTCTGTCCATTAACCCAAATCTCGGCACCACCTCTTGGCATAAGAACTTAGCCACCGATGCTGCATCCTTGTGACGGGTGGCGCACGCCTCCACCCACCTTGAAAAACGACAGACAACGACAAGAATATATCTCTTCTGATTAATTGGCTTAATCATGTCAATGTAATCAATTACAAGGTCTCGCATTGGACCATTGGGCGTCGGGATATGCCCTGGTGACACACTAATCCCCTTACGTATATTATTTTTCAAACATATCGTACACCTCTGTATCACATGATCAATTTGACTTGCTAAATCTGGCGCCCAAAAGCCATATTCTTGGATTTTTCTACTCACCTCTCTTCGATGAGCATGACAGAAATCATGCGCCGTATGGATCAGCAGTCCGACCAGGCCAGCAGGAGCCACCACAAATCCACCGTGGCTGCGCCATAAACCTGTATCATCCTGGCTAGCCCCCCTGGTTACCCAGAGGTTTCTTTCTACCTGACTAGCCTCCTCCTGGAAAGTCAAAACATCCTTGTAAGTTATCTTGTCCTCTAACTCAACCTTGTGTGTGATAACCAAGACCTTACCTGCCCTGTCAGCACCTGTCACTTCCTTGGCCGCTTCATCTGCTCTATTGTTTCCTCAAGTTACTTTGGACTCGTCTGACTGATGAGCAGCACACTTGATTATCGAAATCTGTTTTGGTTTCATAATTGCTTCTAACAAACTCTCAATCTGGCTACAATGTTTTATGGCGCTTCCATCGGCTTTCCTGAATCCTCTCCCTTTCCACACTGTGCCAAATAAAAATGCGATTCCTTGTGCATAGGCCGAGTCGGTATGGATATTCACGATTTTGCCCTCTGCCATCTTACATGCTTCAGTCAGTGCGACTAATTCTGCCAGCTGAGCTGAGCAGGGTTGTACCAAGGCTTCGGCCTTTTCTACTACAAATCCTTCGCCCTGCGACCTCACCACGGAGTAGCCTGCTTTTAGTCCCTCACCAACTCGATAACAAGAGCCATCAGTCCATAATTCCAGATCTGGACTGCTAAATGGGAAAGCCTGCAAGTCTGCTCTGAGTTTAGAGTAGCTCTCGGCTTCGGCCACACAGTCATGAGGTTCTCCATCCTCAGGCGTAGGGATGTCCGCTGCCGGGTTCGTTACAGAACACCTGACCAGAGTCACATCTTCCTGTTCCAAAAGCCTGTAATAATGTCTAATGCGAGGCATCGTTAGTGCATATTTACCGGACTCCAACAGACTCTTTAAGTCATGCTTCACCATGATATCCACTGGATATCCCATCATGATACTTGCGGCTTTCTCGTACATTGTATAGACTCCGGCCATTTCCCGGTAGCAGGGAGCCATCCCCATCTCGACTTCCGAGTAGGCAATGGAGTAGTATGCCATCGGCTGTGGTCGCGCCCCCACCCCGGTGTCCTGGGCCAACACCGCGCATGCCTGCTTCTGATCTGGAGAAGAAGAGACATATAATATGAATTTCTTGGGATAGTCAGGCAACGCCAGGGCCGGCGCTTCTAACAGTCGGGACTTGATTGTTTCAAACGCCCGTAAACCATCCTCAGTCCGAACCACTTTACTGCTCAGTTTATCAACGCCCGCTTCTTTCATCATGTCTCTTAAAGGTTTCACTATTTCAGTATAGTTTTCGACCCATGGAGAACTGTACCCAACAATACCCAAAAATCCCATCATTTGTCTTACCGTCACAGGTTTGGGAGCCGTCTTAATGGACACCAAATGTTCTTCCGAAATAGCCCGATGGCCCTGTGAAATTGTTTGTCCTAAATAGATCACTTTAGGTTTACAATATTGCAATTTCTTCAAAGACACTTTGTGGCCTTTTTCTGCCAATAGCTGCAACAGTTTCACGGAGTCGCGATGACATGTTGTCTGATCATCTGCACACAATATAAGATCATCCATGTACTGAATGACCCTAGAGGTCAATATTGTATCCAACCCATCTAAGTCCTCCCTTAGGATCTTGTTAAATATGTGTGGCGAATGCTTTAATCCCTGAGGGATCCTAGTATACTCAAAATGCTGGCACTCCTTGCTCAAGGGTACACTAAAATATGCACTACACAAATCTATAACCGTAAAATATTCAGCTTGCGGTGGGATAAATGTCAATAACGTATGGGGATCAGGGACATCCGCGGGATAGTCAAGTAAAACCTCGTTGACAGCCCTGAAATCGTGTACCAACCGGTACGAGGTGTCAGGTTTCTCCACTGGTAGCAACGGCGTGTTGCTCCGGGGGTTAGTTGTTTTCTGTAGGACTCCTGCTTTCAAAAGTCCTTGGATTTGTGGCTCGATCCCAGCCACCGCTTTCTCCTTCAGTGGGTACTGATTCTTCCAAGGCAGGGTGGCTCCCGGCCTAAGCTCCACTCTCACAGGTTGAGCGGACTTGATTAATCCAAGGTCAGTGCTGTTCTTTGACCACAGGTCCCCTGGAACCACCATCATGTCCTCCTGGAGGCTCAATGTCTTAGGGAATTCTCCCACTGTCTCTTGGGATAATTGCACAGTTTGGGGACGACCCATCCCTGTGCCTTGGACCATGATCTTAATAAACCTTTTGTCGGGGCTTATCCAGATCAGTTTGTTTTCTTTCATCTGCTCAAATTTGATTCCTTCCGCTTTTTTCATCATCTCGCCAATGTGCTGCTGATCGCACGAGTTGGTTACCTTTAAAGTCACATGGGGAACACTATCCGCAATCTCGTGTTCTTTTTGCAAATAGTCGCTCCGTGAAATACGTAGCGCTGCTCCTTGCGGACCCAATATGATACTGGTGGCATTAAGCTGTACTTTGTCTGGTTGCACACTCAGCCACTCCTTAGCCTGTGACGAGTCTGCATCTTTATGGTATTGCAGAGTGCAATGGTATGGTGTCTTTGGGTCACTTGCTTCTGGCATGTTGGCGGTGATAAATGTTTCACATTTCAAGGCTGAACCAAGCAAATCTTGGTCCAGTCCCCCTAGACAATAGATTTCCGGTGGTCGGCTATCGATTCTTTGCACCATCTGATAGTAGTGGTCCTCCCGTACATTTATCACACAACCATCCGCCGTACATTTAATATCCATCCCCAGTAAACCCAGCCCATCTCGGCCAAGTAAGTTAATGGGTGAACTTTCCGAGACCAGTACGGGAAGAGTTGCTTCCCTGCCTCGATATCTCAGGGTCACAGGGTCGGTCACAGGCGTCAGCTGCTTTATTCCCTCAAATCCAATTGTCCGTACATATCGACCGGACATGGTTAGGTGCGTAGCGTCTTGGGGTTGCACTACTGTATAGGCTGCTCCGGTGTCTGCCTTCATCTCGACAGATTTGTCATTCACCGATACGCGCACAATAGGTTCCTCCCTCAAAGACGACACTGACAGCTGACACCTCCCCATTGGACTCTCTGGGCCTCTTCAGAGTGATTCGTCCGGCCCTCTTGATGGGTTCACCGGGCCATTGTTTTCATTCTGGGTCTGGCCTTGGTTTCCATTCTGGGTCTGGCCTTGGTTTGAGCCTTGGTTCCGCCAATATCCACCTCTTCTGTTCCCCCATCGGGAGCTTCCTCCTCTGGGTTGATAGTCCTGATCACAGTCCCTAGATGTATGTCCGATGGTCCCGCACGTCAGCACTCCATTGACCGAGCTCTGGATCCATTCGCGCTCCCTCTTCTGTTTCCACCTTGTCCCCGTGACTGCCAGGATGGTCCCCTTGGATTTTGTTGCTGGTCTGGCGCAGGACCCCCCTGTGTCCCCAACTGGGCCCGTCTCTGGTCATTTGGTTCCCCGTTGGAGCCCGTCTCCCCTCTTGGCTGTGCGGACTGAACTAGGGCTTGGAGGTATTCCACTACCTTCCCTGCCTCTGTTGGCTGTTGATACAGGATCCTTCGGTGTTCGGCCGCATCCTTATCCTTTACCTTTTGCTCCCTCTTCCGATATAGGTCAACTTGATGGGCCACATTGTCGGTATAATAGTTTAAGGGGAGGCTTGACAGAGACACCACCTCAGCCAGTCTTTATCTCACCTCCATGGGGAGGCCGTCTTCAATCTTCCCTCTTAGTACGGCTTCCCCCAGGGGGTCCCTCTCTAGATCCTGGCCAGTTGTATCCCTCCAGGCGGCGTAGGCTTTTGCCACATACTCCCTAGGGTGGGTGTCCCCCAGGGTACCAATGTGGATTTGGTCTGGGTGCATCTTGGTCGGGTAGGTTTCTCGGAGGGCCATCCACAGTACTCCCCTGTGCCGTGCGAACAGGTCGGCATCCTGCGCTCCAGTACCCGCATGGTCTCCCAAGCCAGCCTTCTCCAGTACCATTTCCATGGCCACGCGTCCCATCATGTTTGACAATATTCTTTTCACATCCCCCATCGCCAGCTGTTGACCTATCATCAGTTCCTCCAATTTGGCAATCCACGGATTAACCCCATTTTGGAGGGGCGGAAATTTCTCTGATACTTGTCGGACGCCTTCCAGGGATGATATTCCAAGTCCTGTCCTCTTATTATCACGGGAGCTATTTTGACGGGAGCCTGTTTGTGGGGCGTCCTCTTCCATCTTGGCGAGGGCTTTTTTCAGCTCCACTTTTTCTTCTTCCAGGTCCTTTTGTCTTCTCTCAACCGTTCCCCATATCTCCATCACCTGTTTATATTCCCTCGTATCTTTGTCCTCTGCGTTGGTTGGGTTATTTATCCGCTCTGCTATTTCAGCATTGTACTTTTTCAATCCCAAGAGCTGCTTGTCTATTTTTACCAGACCGTCCCTTATCCTTACCATCTCCTGGACACCTTCAGCACCCTGTGAGGAAGAGCGTTTTGAATCAGATTCCTTACCTCTTGGTGCCCTTTCGGATTTTCCCCCTCGACTTCCCGTTCTCGTTGGTGTTTCCGTTCTCGTGGGTGCTTCGTCTTTCTCTATCTGCGCCCACTCTGCTTCTGTGTTGCCAATCGGTGAGTTGTCTCTTGTTCCATGCCGGCTGGAATCACTTGAGGGGGAGCGACCTCTTCTATACTCGCTCTGGCAGTAATACGAGTCTGGGGTTTTGCTGTATTTTTTCATTATCCTTTCCCAGTTTTTTCGTGCAATCATCTGTTCATACTCGCTTTGTCCTTCCACTTCAGCCTTATGGATCTTCCTGGCTGCTTCCGAAATGTGTCCAGTTTTTTCCACTTGACGCTGTGGGGTCACATATTCCCTCTCATAATGAGTCAAGTCTTGAGTCCCTTGCGCCCCCCTAACACCCTCCAGTTCTCTGAATGTCTCAGGTGTCAGGTGAATTTCTGCCATCGCTTGTCCAGACTCTTTATACCCCTGATCGTCTGTTAAATTATAAGGGCTGCTCATTTGTAGTATAGGCAGAATAGGGTACACTCGTTCCCCATTCCTAATGTCATATGGTGGGGGTGCTAGAGCTCCCTCAACTCTTACCTGCTCTACTCTTGTGTGGGACACTGGGGTGAGTGAGGCTACCTGAGCTGCACTCTGGGCGATGACAGTTGTTGTGTTAGGGGCCAGGGGAGTTATGGTGACCGGGGCTACCTCCTCTCTTGGCTTGGCCGCTTCATTGACAGTTGCACTGCCCTTCTGATCACTATTTCTCCTCTCGGCCTCCTGAGCGAAGACTTCTAACGTCGTAATTTCTTGCAGGCTTTTCTCTCCCCTTGTCTTTTTACTCACCTGGTGTTTGTATGTCTTAATTAGCACTCTTATCTCAGCTATTAGCTCCAAATCAAAAGAACCTTCGATGGGCCAAGGTTTTGTAAGATATCCCCATCTTTTGTTCCATTTTGTCGATATTCTAGAGATTTTCTCCAAATAATATGGGTTATTTTTTGTGAAAGGGTTACTGTTGGCGATAATCTGTACTGGACTCTCTGCTATCCAACCAATTAGGGTCGACCTGTCTGAATGGGTTACGGCTTCCATTTTCCTATATGAGATCCTATTTCCCATTCACTAGAGTTCCCCTTTCCTTTTGATATTTTAACAATGGCAGCAGGCAAAGAAGTGTTGTATTCCCTGTATTCCCTGTCTAAATGTAGGTGTCTATGCTTTTTGTGACTGACTCCTACTTGGACAGCCAATAGCGGCAATGTATGCCCTACCTATTCTCTTCTTTCCCTTTTCCACCTGAAATTCCTATTCTTACCTGATTTGTGGTGTTCCGCGTGCCCAATAGAACTGCTGGAGATCAGAGCACACAAAGACAACAGTTCTTGTTAATTTATCAACTGGACTTGCACTTTACTCTGTCTTTACAATCAAATTTTTGAGAGGTTCTTTTCATTAACTGTATGAGTATCTTTTTACTTCCTTCATACAATTTTAAAAACGAGATATTTGTAATTGATACATGTGTTTGATGTCGCCAGTTTCTACTCCCTGATTTTCTTCCCGTTCGATCTCCGTCAACACACTGGGTTCCTATTTTTGTCGAATCCCGGCTCTCCACTATTTCTCCTTGATTCCACTCCAATTCTGATATTCCTCGGGAAACAAAAACATCTTGATTAGTGCTTCACCCTTTATTCATTACATTTACATTCTTTCATATTTCTCCATTATTCAGTACCATTCCCCCCAGGGGACACTCATCACCCAGACTCGTGTCAACTAGAGATAATCTAAAGAATGCATCGGACACCGCGCCCTGCACGCCGTGAGGTGCCAGCCCCTGTTACCTGAAGAGTCCATAACAGACCCTCCACAGAGGTCAGAACACACCCCACCACAGGTACAAAGCAGTCAGCGTCCAAGCACCTTACCCCACCACTCAAGCCATCATCCCCAGGATCCAGTGCCCTGCCGGACGGCCATGCATAACCAACCGGACCCAACACCGAACCATGGGTACCCAGCTCCACACAATTCAGTCATCACTCATGTACCTACTATGGGAAAAAACAAAATTGCATACTCATCCATGCAACCAACGTTAATGTACAACATGTTCAGGCACGTCCCCTACCCCATACCCTTTCGCACCCCCCGGCCTTACCGTTCCCCAACCCAGAATGTCCACCACCCAGATCAGAGAATAGCCGCCAGAGCGTACTCCTGGTAACTCGGCACCAACGGGACGCCCACACCCGCCCGGCCCTCCACCACGTCATCCCTCACTATCATCATAGCAAACGCAGGTGCAGCCGAGCAGCGTGACCCCTCAATCGCAGGACCAGCTGCGCAGAGAGTCCTGAACATATACATAAAACACACTCTGATCACAGCCACACAGACAACTACAACTGCAAACATGCAAATATCTGCATAAAGCAGATATTTAACAACAGACCATCCCACATAGCCCAGTTGCCCATGACCCCAATCATCCCACGAGTCCTCCCGAGAGTCATGCATATCCCTAGTAATGTTCTTCAAATGCTCAATTATGGCTGGCAAGCCCATTTCATCATTGGCAGGTATGAATGTGCAGCATTCCTGACCAATCAACGGACACGTACCCCCCGACACCGCCAATAGGAAGTCCATAGCCGCCCTCGTCTGCATCTCCATCAGTCGTAAAGACCGTATCTCCTGAGTCTCCAGGGTCAAGCCCCTCGCTGTTGTGGTAGCCATGTCCTCAAATATTTTAGCCAAATGATCTAGTTCTCCCATATTTGCATATGCCCCATACCAGGGAAACGGCACTCTAAAAAAATGGTCCGCATCCCGTGTCTTCCTTGTTTTGGGAAGCGCTGGCAAAACATCAGACACCCTCATAGCTGGTACTAAATAACCCAATGCACATCTTCCCCTCCAGTCAATTGGCAGCGTGGCATACGCAAAATCACCACAAATCCAAAACGCCCCAGGCGGAGCTGGCGCCTCCGAATCCTTGCCCCAGACCCCCTTATCCCCCAGGCAGCCGTCCAAGTATCCCATGACCTTACCATTCGATTTACCCTCTACACACTTCTCAAACCCTGCCGACCTATATGCTATTGGAATGGGGCCAACATCTAACA
The DNA here is from genome assembly GCF_963971535.1 of Notolepis coatsorum. Classification (NCBI taxonomy): domain Eukaryota; kingdom Metazoa; phylum Chordata; class Actinopteri; order Aulopiformes; family Paralepididae; genus Notolepis; species Notolepis coatsorum. Next base: position 60,018,222 of record NC_140184.1, on the reverse strand, counting down.
GCCCGCTTATCTTCATCACATTCTTCGTCAATCCCAACCCCAGATATCCCTCAATCCTTTCCGATCCCACCCCTTTACACAGGTCAGGGGTAGGCAAATCCCTTAACACGTTGGCATGACACTTAGTTATAGGGTGTGCTATCAGAGGAAGGCCCGCGGCGGCCGCCTGTGGGGACAGGCCGCACACATAGCAATCTGATTTATTAGCCCTTTCGCCACCGCCCTCGCCATCCTCAGAAACAGATTACCGTGATGGTCCGGCAGCGACCGCTTACCCACTACTACTACCTCAGGCAGCTCAGGCTGCCGGAGTGGAACATACCGCACCACGCTAGCCAATATACACAACCAAACCATTGATATAGCACACCCCCAAAGCACACGCCTACTACATTCACTCAAACCAGGAACCATGGTGAGTGTTCCATCCTCCTCCGCGTTCCTCCTTCACCGGCGTGGGTCCTAATACGTCCTGCAACCCCCACAAACAACAACATGTCTTTTTAACAACACGCCCCACAGCCAACAGCCTACTGAAGTGAGGACCCCAATTTAATACAGAGAGGTAGGACGTACCGGAACCCCTGAAGGGTAGGAGAGAGGGCGTAACGGAACTAAGGGGAGGTCGAGAGAGGAAAGGGCTAGGGGGGGAAAATATGTAAGCCCGGGCAGGTTTAGGGAGAGCCCTGCCAGGTAGGTAAAGCTAGTGTATGTCTGGAAGGCTAGGGAGGGTAGGTATAGGGGAGACTAGGGAGGGAGAGGCTAGGGCTATGGAAAGAGGGAGGTTAGGGCAGGAGAGAGGTGCAGGTTAGGGGAGGCAGGGTAGGTTTAAGGGATTAGGGTAGGTTAGGGTAGGTTAAGGGATGCTAGGGAAGGTCAAGGGATTAGGAGAGAGGGGCAGGAACCTTGGGACCTACGGATGTGAGGGGCGGGGGGGAAAAGTGGGAAGAGCGGGGGGTCTGGCCTTAATTCAGCCCAAAGAGACATAACACGTGATTCCTATTCGTTCCATAACCACCTCACGCTCTTAACAAAAGACCCTCCACCCCTGCCACTTGTACAAAACCAATAATAAGCCCCACGAAAAAGAGAAGTGAGGCTACGTAGTACACAATACTAACACACTATATCCAGATAAAACGGGCAAAATATCCCAGAGCGTGCTAGAAGCGCATGTTACCGTAACCCATTCCCCAAATATAAAAACTAGAGAGAAAGCGGGAGAGAGAAAGGGGGAGAGTGTGGGAGGAAGGAGGGGAGAGAGGGAGGGAAAGAAAGGGAGAGAGAGAGAGAGAGAGGGAGGAAGAGTAGGCGGTGAGAGAGGGAGGGAAAGAGACAGTAGGTGAGTGTGGGAGGGAGAGAGACAGTAGGTAAGAGAGAGAGGGAGGGAGGGAGGTGGTGAGGTGAGAGGGGGGGTGGTGAGGGAGGGAGGGAGAGTAGGTGGTGAGAGAGGGAGGGAGGGAGACAGTAGGTGGTGAGTAGGTGGTGAGGGAGGGAGAGAGAGAGTAGGTGAGGTAGTGAGGGAGAGAGAGAGAGTGTGGGAGGGAGAGAGACAGTAGGTAAGAGAGAGAGGGAGGGAGGAAGGTGGTGAGGATAGAGGGGGGGTGGTGAGGGAGGGAGGGAGAGTAGGTGGTGAGAGAGAGGGAGGGGGGTGGTGAGGGAGGGAGGGAGAGGTGGTGATGAGAGAGAGGGAGGGGGTGGTGAGGAGAGAGGGGGGGGTGAGAGAGGGAGGGAGAGAGACAGAGAGAGAGGGAGGGAGAGAGAGTGAGGGGGAGGGAGGCGGTAAGAGAGGGAGGGAGAGGTGGTGAGGGAGAGGGAGGGAGGGAGAGAGAGAGAGAGGGAGGGAGGGAGGGAGAGAGAGACCGTAGGTGGTGAGGAGAGAGGGGGGGGAGAGGTGGTGAGAGAGGGAGTGAGAGAGAGGGAGGGAAAGAGAGGGAGAGGGAGGGAGGGAGAGAGAGAGAGGGGGGAGGGAGGGAGAGACCGTAGGTGGTGAGGAGAGAGGGGGGGGTGAGAGAGGGAGGGAGAGAGACAGAAAACAAAGGGATAGGGGGGGGTCCTAAAAGAGAGACATATGAACACGTCCGTGGCTTCCAAATCGTCACCACTGCTTATTAATCTAATCATACCACCAACGTAATAAAGTTATGAACGACATCACAACGTGAATAATCGTACTGCACAATCAGAGATAAAATCTCCTGTATCTACCCTAGGACGGGAGCCTAAGCCATGGCTCTACCGCCCCCTAGTGCAGTTCCAACCACATTGCTTTGAAAAAATAAATCCCTCACAATGGACGCCCCTCGCCCCATCTAAGATGGTAACCACGGCGCTCCACCCAAGATGGCCGCGCACCGCGAGACATCCCGAGAATCCCATCATGCTACGCCGACAGCAGGACGGGAGCCCAAGACATGACTCTGTCGCCACCTAGTGTACTTCTAACCACATACCACCCACTCTGCTCGCTCGCTCCACACACCACACATATCGTCCTTTCAAACCAATGCGCATGCGCGAGTCTCTTATACGGCCTATCAACCAGTTTAATCACAATTACATTAGTCACTTTCATACTGCAGCTCACACCACGCATTCAACATTAATACTAACATTAGTCAATACTGCAATTCACACGACGCATTCAACATCAATGATAACTCAGTTACACTGCAATATCACCCCATACACAACATTCAGTATTGAATAATCCCAGTAGTAAGGCAGCCGTAAACCACCACTTCCAATCCCAGTAGTATGGTAGCCGTGTGCCACGACGACAGCGGCCTACACTATTGAATACCTCCTGGTAGCATATAGCATGCAGCTAGGTAGCCGCTAAGCCACGACGCCAGCGGCCTACAATATTGAATACCACCTAGTAGCACATAGCATGCAGCTAGGTAGCCGCTTAGCCACGACGCCAGCGGCCTACAATATTGAATACCACCTAGTAGCACATAGCACGCAGCTAGGTAGCCGCTTAGCCACGACGCCAGCGGCCTACAATATTGAATAAACTTTAAGTCCAACATAAGCGCTTATTTTCATAGCTTAAAAAATATAAACACTCTTCATTACTTGAACTGCTAGAACAACTTTCGGTTCAAAGCGTTTGTTGTCTTCCATTATCGAAAAGCTATCTTGACCTCTAAGATGGTCGACGTTATCCTAGCTTAAATACTAGCATTACCATGCGTTTTTACTATTTTTAATAGTTTCGCCGCGCTTATTTTCACCGCGCTTAAGAGCATTAGTACACTATACATGCACTGAACGTTTACTTTACAAACAGCATATTGAAACGAATTGTTGCTAAGTACTTTTGTTCACCTTTTTGTCACGACGAACGTGTACCGAAATATGCCCCGAAGTCAAACACGTTCTAAATGGGATTTCCGCCGGCTATTGTTTTCTGCAATCAACCAATCTCACTGGTTGACAAACAACGTCAGCCTCTTCCTAATCTACTTAATCAGCCCTTAACACGGATCGATCTATATTTAGTTCGGCTGATATACCCCAGAGAAATCCCCTCCCCCCGTTTATTTGAAACGGTGACCGGCTAGTCTGGTACAATATTTTCAAAAACCTACGTGTAGCTTCGGTAGACCCCTCTTTGCATATTTCCCCACGTTGAATATCTCGCAACCCGTAATGCACAATATCATATTGACGCCCTCTTCACACACATCTGATTCCGTGACCTGCGCAGTGTTGGACTAGAGTATTAACGACGCATCGTCTTGCCGATGGTTCAGATCCCCGCTCGCCGTCGTTTGAGAGACGACCACAAGCGGAGATCCTGCTTCACCCAGTAAACGTAGACTCATAATTCATCCACTGTTCAGACACGAAAAAAATACCTCAACTCATCATGCACTTTCCCGGAAAAAACAACTTGGGTTTTCTCTGTCTATTAACCAGGATGCATCCCACCGGGCCTTTCTTAACACCAAACTACTGAGGCCACGATCAGAGACCATTTCGTCCAGTGCAGCCCGGCACTTCAATTCGCGAGAAGCGTACTAAAAACATCCCCGCTGGACGATTGAACCAATCAATACGATATACTGCGCGCTACGCACCCCAACGCCCCATTATCTCCCTCCCCGAGAGACACTCATGAGGTAACCATACATCTCAACCCCCGTTCGAACAGAACGCTCTACTCTTTCAGTCATCACGGCCCGTGTCCACTCACCTATTTTCAGGATTATGTCGCGATGAATCTCCGCGGGCACCGATTGTCTCCGGTGCCGAGTATTTGTCCAGCCAAAAAAATAAATAAAAATAAAAATAAAAATCAAGAGCGATTCAGGTTCAAAGGTCGCGGCACCAATTTGAAGTAACAAGGGTCTATGGTTCTGATATAAAGAACCAGCTTAAGCTACTCTGTGTTGTGTGTTGTCCATTACTAATTCCCTTGTACTTAAAAAGGCCAGGAAATGGCCTTGTAACGACGGCGGAGCAGGAGGATGAAATGAAGACGAAGAGAGTTTGCTAAAATCCACTTTTTATTTCACAAGCAAAAGTGAAATAACAAAAGGCTTGAATGAATTCAAAAACGTGCAATGAAACAATAGATTCCCGAGACTATGCCCTCAGACCTTTGTTTCAGACTAATTCACTACAATTAAAGTATCTCTTCTCGTCTCCTCGCAATTCGATGGTTCCTTCTCAGCTCGTCGTCATCAGCTTCCGTGTGGGGATGAGGGAAAAAGCATGTGTCTGTCGTTGCGTTCCGTGTTGTTCTTCTGCTCTCTCAAACTGCTAGTTTTAACGCTTTACTCCTCCCCTTTTCTGACCATGCTTACGTCATATGGGAGGCCCTCTTAAGAAGAGAGAGAGATGCCAATTGGTTGAGACCCTAAAGCGGCCATTTTGAGGCTTGTCTAAAACCGGATCCTACCTTATGAGGGTATGTCTTTGCTAGATGTACAGTTTTACAGGGCAGACTGTTTCTTGATTAAAGAATTCTTTAATTTAACGTTTAAATGTATTTGGTATTAGATTTATCCATTTATCAATCAAAAAGTAATGCTTGTTTTGCTTAAACATCTAATTTAGTTTTTCTGCTAGGAAGTTAAACCTATTTTAGAGAGAAACCATATATTTTGAATAATGGCCTGTTTAGTAATTTGATCAGTTTAATCATTGTAACCAGATTGATTTTCTATATCTTTGAAGCTAGGGATACTTTGTAAACCTGAATAACTGTTTTTACTAACTGATTTAGACTTATTATCACCGAATTCGTGTATTCTTATTAATTTAGTTTCTGTGGCTATCTTCCTGCCAAACAGAAGAGGCCTGTGTCACCTGAAACCGCCTTTGAAGCTTGGTGACTTATCTATACGACCCCCAAACTGGGTAGCCGCCCTGGCATTTCTATTTAGACAGCTGTCGCATGTAAATTATAACAACGGGCGTTTGCTGTCGGCTTCTATTCAACGTCCTGTTTTAGTAAACAGTCCTTTGTTCTAATGTCAATAGCTGGTCGAACGGCCTGTTCTAGTATCCTGTCTTGGGGGTTGCAGAGGGGGAGGCCAGATAGTGCCTACAGTATTCAGTCACTGTACTTGTAGTATTCTAAAAAGACTATTCTAATATTTCGTGTGTGCATTGATCCCACCATTATTTCAGCCTCGTCCCGTAGCGGTAGACCTGCTCCAAGGGAAATACATTATGCGTTTGAGCTTGGGAAAATCCACTACACTAGCTTCTCAGACAGTCCAGGTAGTTGGCGCACAGTAGGGGATCGTGACCGGGGCTAGGTTCTCACAGTCCAGGGAGTAGGCGAGTAGCAGGGTAGTCAGACAAGCAGGGGGTCGTAGCCGGGATCAGGTTCTCAGACAGTCCAGGAGATTCACACGGAGAAGAGTAGTCGGGCAGGCGAAGGTCATACACAGGGATCCAGGACGCAGGAGCAGGGTGTGGAGCCAGGTAGAGGACTGTGAGCAAAGGAGGACAAGACAAGTTAGACAAAGCAAAAGAACAAGGACTGACATGAGAATGAGCGATATAAGGAGTGACTGGTAAATAACAAACCACAATCTGGCAGCCTCATGACATCTGAGCCAGGTCTAAATATAGAGCAATCAGTCGGTAGATGTCAATCAGCTGCTCCTCCGGTCTTCACACACCTGCACAGTTGGCGTATCTCTTTTACCACAGATTTTCAAGGGTGAATTTAGAGCCTCTTGTAAGAATAACTTCAGTTTGGTCATCTCATCCCAGTTTACCATGATTGTAAATGCCTTACCTTTGAATTTAGACACTACAGGGTTAATGAAAATGTCCAGCCAGGCAGGCTTGGCAGAACATACCACCCTGAAATGTCAATGTTCTATAAGAGTTAAATACAGACCATGAAGACCATTGAGAAAGATCACATGGGCCAACAGTGCTTGTGAGTGTGTGTGGAGGGAAAATGCAGTCAAAGCTTTGGATACAAAATAAATGGGTCTAATGATTAAAAACTTGCTAATTACAACCTACATTAGGACTTTCCAAGGGTAATAAAAGTGTTATTTTGTCATAAGCCTTTTCTGTAAAGTTCCGCTGGGGATTTTGGCAAAGAATTCTGCAGAAAGGCAGGGCAGGACAAGGCGAGCCTGGTAGACTCATGTCTCCTTTTTGTCTGGAGTCCAACCAAAGACATCAGAATTAATAAACAGAAGACAACTGACTAACGTGGGAACAGGGGTTTCATTCACACCTGTGTGTGCATTTGCAATTCTGTGTGTGTGTATGTGCGTGACTGCCTGTTTGTGTGTGCGTGTGTGTGTGTGTGTGCGTGTGTGTGTGTATGTGCGTGACTGCGTGTTTGTGTGTGCGTGCGTGCGTGCGTGCGTGCGTGCGTGTGTGTGTGTGTGTGTGTGTGTGTGTGTGTGTGTGTGTGTGTGTGTGTGTGTGTGTGTGTGTGTGTGTGTGTGTGTGTGTGTGTGTGTGTGTGTGCGTGCGTTTGCATGTGCTCGTGCATCATAATTCCAGGCAAGTGTGTGCTGGCCCACTTTATCAACGTTACATAAAACATTTTTCTGAAGCTATAAATAGCGCCTCTACAGCATGTGTAAAAAATTCCAGAGGCACCCATAAACTCAGTCACCTTCTCCCAGCCCCCCAACCCCATACCCTACCCCACCCCCTCCTGAGTCCTTGTTGGGCCTTGGCGAACGTCCACCTGGGCAAGGCCTTGGCGCCTTTAATTTCATCTCCTTGGAGTAACTGCAACCAGCAGCTTTGATGGGGGAAGTCGGGGTTGGGGTGGGGTGGGGGCAGAGAGAGAGAGAGAGAGAGAGAGAGAGAGAGAGAGAGAGAGAGAGAGAGAGAGAGAGAGAGAGAGAGAGAGAGAGAGAGAGTGTTCTGGCCTTTGGTTTATAATGTTCTCCATGTGGTAATATCTTTCATGGAAAGAGTGGAGTGGAATATTTTTCATCCTCTCTCCTGCTCTCCTTCACTCTCCTTAAAGGCCGATCAAAACGTGAACAAATGGGCAGCCCCGCTACCAAAAACGGAGACATATTTTCAGTCTGTAGCTGAATTGATTTGATTTGATTTGATTTTTATTTGTCTCGAACATAGAAACATAAAACAAGTTTAAAAAACAAAAAGGTAAATAGTCAAAGATTTTCTCTCCTTGTCCTTGGAGGAGAGGTGGACTATGTATACGCTGCTCACCTCCGTCGGTGAGTGCAGCGCGGAGCAGGCGTTTCAGCTGGAGGCGCACAGCCGTGTGATCAGATTCGGGCGCTCTTGTCCCTTGCCCCCGGTGAAGCTCCGGTTACCAGCACGCCTACCTCCGCAAGTAAGGCCTCTACTGCGACCGCAGCAGCCACTAGCCCAGCTCCCATAGCTAGTGCGGCTAGCCCCCTCTCTGCTAATACAGCCCAGGCTGTTGGCACAGCCGCTAGCCTAGCTTCCGTAGCTAGTACAGCTAGCCCCCTCACTGCTAATACAGCCCAGGCTGTTAGCACAGCCGCTAGCCTAGCTTCCGTAGCTAGTACACCTAGCCCCCTCACTGCTGATACAGCCCAGGCTGTTAACACATCCGCTAGCCTAGCTTCCGTAGCTAGTACAGCTAGCCCCCTCACTGCTAATACAGCCCAGGCTGTTAGCACAGCCGCTAGCCTAGCTTCCGTAGCTAGTACAGCTAGCCCCCTCACTGCTAATACAGCCCAGGCTGTTAGCACAACCGCTAGCCTAGCTTCCGTAGCTAGTACAGCTAGCCCCCTCACTGCTAACACAGCCCAGGCTACTAGCACAGCCGCTAGCCTAGCTACCGTAGCTAGCGCGGCTAGCAGAACCTCTGCCCCCACAGCTATGTCAATGGTTTATTCTGTTAGGAGACTCACTGTGGGCTTGGTCTTTATCACTAGCTTAGCTCTTCTCTGCTACAGCTAGAGAGGCTAGCAAAGCCCCTGCAGCTAACCAGGCTTTCACAGCTAGTCCAGCCCTGTCTGCTAGTTTAGCCCCTGCAGCTAGCCAGGCTTTCACAGCTAGTCCAGCCCTGTCTGCTAGTTTAGCCCCTGCAGCTAGCCAGGCTTTCACAGCTAGTCCAGCCCTGTCTGCTAGTTTAGCCCCTGCAGCTAGCCAGGCTTTCACAGCTAGTCCAGCACCGTCTGCTAGTTTAGCCCCTGCAGCTAACCAGGCTTTCACAGCTAGTCCAGCCCTGTCTGCTAGTTTAGCCCCTGCAGCTAACCAGGCTTTCACAGCTAGTCCAGCCCAGTCTGCTAGAGCCCCGCCTGCTAGCATAGCACACACTGCTAGCAAGTCTCAGAAGGCTAGCAAACCTAAGAAGACTAGCATGGTCCTTCCTGCTAACGTAGCACCTACATCTAGCACCTCAGCTCTCCCTGCTAGCACAGGTCCTGTAGCCCCTGTAGCCAATATAGCTTTGTCAGCTACTTCCTTAGCGTCCTCTGCTAGGACAGCCACTGCTAGTCCTACATGCCCTACAGCTAAACCTATGGTTTCCTCTGTTAGGAAACTCAGTGTGGTTTTAGTACTGGCCTAGCTCCCCCTGCTACTGCTAGCAAGTCTAGAAAGGCTAGTAAAGCCCTTACAGCTAGCAAGGCTTCTTCAGCTAACCCAGCCTCTACTGCCAGCCTAGCCCCTGTTAGTTTAACCCCAGATGCTACGCCCAGTCCGGCCTCCACGCCCGGTCCGGCTCCCACGCCTGACCCGGCCGCTACGCCCGGTCCGGCTTCCACGCCTGACCCAGCCGCTACGCCCGGTCCGGCTTCTACGCCCAGCCCGGCCTCCTCGACTGGTCCCGGCTCCTCGTCTGGTCCCGGCTCCTCGTCTGGCCCCGGCTCCTCGTCTGGTCCCAGCTCTTCGTCTGGTCCAGCCCTACGCCGTGGTCCTCACTGTGGTATTCGCCGTGGTCTACATCCGCAGAGACCCCCGTCCGGGGTTCTGCACCCGGTCCCGAGGTCTGCACATGGAGTGGTCCCCGTCCCGGGTACTGCTCCGGGGTTGTCGTCTTCGCACCTCTGCTCCGGTCCTTCTGGTCCGGCCCCAAGTCCTGCGCCTTGAGGATCCCTCGTCCAGGGTCCTGCTCCGGGTCTGTCACCCACGCCCCTTTGCTCCAGGCCCCCTGACCGGTCCTCCGTCCCCATGTCCAGCCCCCCTCACCGGTCCTCCGTCCCCATGTCCTGTCCCCCTCACCGGGCCTCTGTCCCCATCTCCGGCCGCCCTGGCCCTGTGCCCCGCCCGCCCTTCTCCGGGCTCCCCTCTGGTCCGGTTCCTCAGTTCCCCTGCTGCTATGCCCCTCCTGGGTTATTTTCACGGCCCCCCGGCCCCGGTTCTCCGGGTCCTCGCCCCCATTTTTTTCCGGGGTCTCTGCCCCCCACCTAGCCCGTTCCCGGACGGTCTTACCGGTTGTCTGGAAACCAACCCTTTGGGGGGGGTACTGTCATGGTCGCAGCCAGGGTTCCTTCCTGAACAATGGGAACAGTGGTTTTCTGCCGCCCTCTGGTGGCCAAACGCAGCAACTCCAGATACTGAACCTTCTCTTGCACCCTTGTGTTCGGTCACGTACTCGTTTCACCTTTGTATTTCCCAGTAAGTCCGTTCCTTCCACATTTTCCAGCTCTGCTGAGGTTTCTTTTCCGGGTTTTGCGTTCTTAATTATATTTGCTGTATTTTGTGGCTGTAAATGGTTTGTTTACACCGGTAATGTTTGTAAACACTAGAGTAAGAAATACATTCTACATTCCGATTCACTATGGGTTAAGAAAGTTCCAAATAGCGCATTTCCCACCCAAAGAACACTATGTGGACCGTCACGTATTAAAGCTGAGCCCGAACGTTCGAACGTTCGTTCGTTACGCTGACATTCAGACTTTAATTAATGGGTTCGAACGTTCGGTGAAAAAAAAATAAAGGAGGCGCACGGGGTTGAGGCGATGTGAAGCGCTTGGCTCAACCAGTATGGTCTGCCGGGCTGTAGCTGGATACTATTGTCTCAACCAGAGCTCTCAACCTATGCAATAGAACAATTTTGATTGACAGGCGATTCTGCCAATTACGTCACACCGCTTGCACCCGCCTCTGCTGTTACCACCAATCGGCAAGCGTTTATTAGTTTTTTTTACTTCCGGCAATGCCGCCATTGATCTGCTTGCGAGAAGCACAACAGACTTACCGTAGCTAATACGTTAGCTCCCCGCCGAGGAAGTAAAAGTCGTAACAAGGTTTCCGTAGGTGAACCTGCGGAAGGATCATTAATGAATACCAGCCTTTTTCGGCCACGGAGCGCGAGCTTCATGGCGGGAGGTGGTTGCGTTGGAAACAACTCTGGCCGAGGGCGGACGGGCGGCAGGCGTGTTGGGAGCCCGTCCCCCCGGCCGGTGTCTCTCTGTCTCTCTGCCGTCCCCCGTTCCGAGGTAGACGGTGGACGGGTCTGTTGAGGAGCCGAGGCGCGCGCCTCTCTCCCCTTCCCGTCGACCAAGAGTGAATACCTGTTATTGAACGTGTAACACTAACTATATAACGTTAATGCCACAAAACGAATGCCATTATTTATCTAGACCCTTACGTGACTGCGGTGTGCAAGGGCTATTGTTTATCATAAGTAGTAACTTTGATGCAGTAGCTTGTTTATTTTCTTCTGAGTGCTTTGTTTAATTACATGTTTACATGAACAGCCACCACTGTAAACAACATGTTTTTCACCAATAGACTATGCAATGCTGCCCTCCGTAGGATCTATAATAATAATAATAATAAAAAAAAAAAAAATTATTAAAAAAATAATTAAAAAATGAAATTTATTAAAAATAAATTTTAATAAAAAAAAAAAAACGTTCGAACGTTCGTTCGATAAACCCTGGCGAACGTTCGAACCCTAAAAACAGGGTTCGGGGACAGCCTTACCACGTATATATACGTGTTTCGATTCCACCCGTTGAGGACCAGAGCCACGAGTTAACTCGTGGCGAGTTGTTATTGTTTTATTCCATATTAATAACGCTATTAACGTCCGCGATCGACTTGCAGGACCTACCCACATATTTGATTTTCAAAACATGCAATACCGGCCAGATCCGCTTAGGGGCGCCATCGCTCCACTGCAGTATCATTGAGGGCGATTGAAAAAAAAATCTTTTTGCTGTCTGTGGGCGTTTCATATGAACCTCGGTTCCAAACGAACACCCTCCATCTTTGATCCCGTTACCGATCGCAGATTTCAGCCTGGAATAATGGGATTTATGATTAGCCAATGGACATATCGATCTACCAGATTCCGATGACTAATGACGAAATGCTGCTGGCGATCACATGGCCTGACGGTAGGATACTATTCCCCCAAATTACAGCTGGATTGGACATTGTTTTAAAACTCAACGTGATCGATCAGTGAAAATGGTATATTGAACGCACACGGTATTGCTAATCAATAATAGTAATCGGCCGCCCCCATTTCATCCATAGATGCTCTGTAATAGTCCGGATGCTATGCAGTTTGTTTTATTTCATTCTTATATATACAGCAGAAATGGCGTTTGATATAACGTGACTAGCTTTTAGCCTCATATCTAGCTTCCCAGAAAAAAGACGAGGCGAAAACCGCGATAAACCTTATATTCACGGCGTTATAAAATGACAACCAACCGATGGATTTTTATTTTCTTTAAGCCATTATGAAGGCACGATTTATGCACTCAAGTGACAATGAGAATGGACAGATAGCAATACTATAAAGTATATATATAGTTGTTAGAAAGTACATCGGTTTGTTGACAACGGTCTGTCCTCTGGCCTATAAATCAGCGCGACACGCTGGTCGTCAATGTGTTAAAGCCTTGACTGAAACTCTACATGTTGGGTGTCCAGCTGGCTTGGGGAAGAGGGGTGGTGTGATGTAGTGTGGTGTGGTGTGGTGTGGTGTGGTGTGGTGTGGTGTGGTGTGGTGTGGTGTGGTGTGGTGTAGTGTAGTGTCGTGTGGTTTGGTGTAGTGTAGTGTAGTGAAGTGTGGTGTAGTGTGGTGCATAAGTTCTACAATCAATACAATGTGAGTTAACAATAATAATAATAATAATAATAATAATAATAATAATAATAATAATAATAATAATAATAATAATAATAATAATAATAATAATAATAATAATAATAATAATAATAATAATAATAATAATAATAATAATAATAATTAATAATAATAATAATAATAATAATAATAATAATAATAATAATAATAATAATAATAATAATATCTTAGATTTATATAGCGCCTTTCAGGAGACCCAAGGCGCTTAAGGCTTGTGGTCAAACTGGGGTCTGTGAGAGCCTGTTTATTTCAGCTAGAGAGAGAGAGAGAGAGAGAGAGAGAGAGAGAGAGAGAGAGAGAGAGAGAGAGAGAGAGAGAGAGAGAGAGAGAGAGAGAGAGAGAGTGACAGACACACACACACGCACGCACGCACGCACGCACGCACGCACGCACGCACGCACGCACGCACGCACGCACGCACGCACGCACACACACACACACACACACACACACACACACACACACACACACACACACACACACACACACACACACAGAGAGAGACAGATAGCCTAGAGAAGCCAAGAACAACAGTTTGTCCTGTCCTCTACCAGCTTAGCCTATCCCTTCATCTGATCTCATGTTCATTGTATAACAGAGGGGGGGAAATAAACTCGAGATATCATGAAGACAAACAGAGACAGAGAGAGACAAGCACCAGAGTAATTATTTATACACTAACTCCACTGTTTCATTCAAGTCTAAGTGTTTCCTCTAAATCTGTCACTAAGGAAGACTTTTAGGGTTTCTAACTGTGTTCTTTGATGTAGCAACGCTGCCTTGTATGGGTCTTTTAGACTGTGGAGAAGTGTCTTAGTGAGGGGGAGGAGGTGATGGTGGTGGTGGTAGTGGTACAGGAGAGCTGACAACCCCATTTTTCGCAAACATTAGCTCTGGAAGAGTTTGAAAGAGGAAGCATGCTGTATTTGTTGTCTCAGATTGGCCGTGGTTGTTTCTGTAGCCGGACACAGGCAGGAAAAGGATCAACTCATGGCTGTCGGCCTCAGTTCTCTCTCCGTGAGAGGAGATGAGAGGAGCGAAGAGAGGAGAGGAGAGGAGAGGAGGGGGAGAGGAGGAGAAAAGAGGAGAGAATGTGAAAGAGGATATAATTCTCATCATTATACTTTTACATTGGCTTCGCCTTGGTTTTAGGATCGATTGGAAGATTTTATTGAAGGTCCCCCCCAAATCTTTCTGTGAACAATCATGATCCCTAGACAAAGTATGCTATTGATTTTGGTTAACCCATGACCTGGCCATAATATAAGTGTTATGTTGAGAATAATAAGAGCACACGTTGTTGTTGTTGTCTTTTTGAACTCATACACATGAGACACATACTAACGTACAACGTCAACGTAAAGCGTGACGTCCGGACCATATGCCGTAACATGAACCAGAACACGACACTGTTGTAATAGTCAAAACACTGGGTTAAGTGCTGGCACTCGCTAGAGTACCAGACGTAACAATGAGATGAAGAAATATATAAATGTTGGTGACCGCATGAGCTTTCCTCTAGCACCATTACGGATTTATATAACCTGGGTTTGTTGAGACTATAGCAATATCGACAACTTTTGTCATCCACCCAGTAAAATGTTGCATGTGTAATTAATGGTAACATGGGGAGATTGTTAGGCCTGGAGGTCTGCGGCACTCTACTAAGTGCATTCTTCTAGTTTGTCATGCATTTGTTGTTTCTCTGTAGCCTACTCTCGGGTCTGTCAGAGTAAAAAAAGAACTATGGGGTGACTGTTGATTGGTTGATTAATTTTATTTGGCAGATTTTTTAATTTACAGTGTTGAAAGCCCTTAGGGAGCAACAAGTCAAAGTCAAAGTCAACTTTATTTTAATTTCCTATAATGTGCAAGACATATAGAAAAATGTAATTATGTTCCCCCCTTCCCACGGTGTATATAAAAAGATCGACAATATAAACATAAAACATTTTGGTTGCTGCTCACTCTCTCCATCACTGCACCGTTGATGGTCAGTGGAGGGTGCTGGGTGTGCACTCTTCAAAAGTCGACAACAACCTCCTTTGTTTTCTCCACATTGAGAATGAGGTTGTTGTTCCCGCACCACATGTTCAGTTGGCTCACCTCGTCCCTGTAGTGAGACTCATCATTGTTTTTAATGAGCCCCACCACAATTGTGTCGTCCGCAAACTTGACAAAGAGGTTGGTGTTGTGTTTTGGTCTGCAGTCGTGAGTCAGTAGTGTGAAGAGTAGGGGGCTGAGCATGCATCCTTGGGGGGCCCCAGTGTTCAGGATGATGGTGTTGGATGTGTTGTTGCCAACCCGAACTGCCTGTGGGCTCCCGGTCAGGAAGTCCAGCAGCCAGTTGCACAGCGAGGTGCTCAGCACCAGCAGGTCCAGTTTCACTATCAGCTGTTGGGGGATAGTGTTGAATTCTGAACTATCCTGGCGTATGAGTCCTTAGTGTCCAGATGGGTGAGAGCTGAGTGGAGGGCAGTGGAGATTGCATCATCGGTGGACCGGTTGGCCCGATATGTAAACTGGAAGGGGTCCAGGGAGGGAGGGAGGGAGGGTGGATTTAATGTGTTGCATGACTAGACGTTCAAAGCATTTCATAATGATGGGTGTCAGAGCAACAGGACGGTAGCCATTGAAGCAGGCTGGAGAAGCCTTTCTTGGGACCGGGATGATGGTAGTGTCTTTGAAGCATGTGGGGACAGCGGCTTGGCTCAGGGAGGTGTTAAAGATGTCGGTGAACAGTGAGCTCCACTGACTTTCAGCACCTGCCCGGGTATGTTGTCTGGGCCCGCAGCTTTGCAAGCGTTGATCCTGGAGAGGGATTGTCTCACGCTGGCTGGGGACAGGGACAGCACCTGGTCGCCTAGGATAGGGGTTGAGCTGGTCTAGTAGCCTATCTGGACCTAGACCACCTCTAAGTCACAACCCTAACTTAGGGGTTAGAGTTAGAGGTGGTCTAGGTCTGGTTAGGGGTTAGAGTTAGAGGTGGTCTAGGTCTGGTTATACTGATCCGATACCAGTGCATACATTTAAAAAAAATATATATATATATTATATAAATTATAAAAGTTTTTTTTTTTTTTTTTTTTTAATGCTACTGTTTTATAATTTTTTTTTAGTAATAACTATAAAGTAATGGTATTTATTCAACAACAGGTGATAGTATAGATTAGTATTAGTATCATTAATTGACAACTATGCTCAATGAGTTCACCCACAGAAAGGTTGTTGGCACATTGGTTCCGCAAAGACGTTATACGTTGTTGCACTTGCTACCAGAAGGCTCTGTTTAGGTTAGCTACTGTGATTTTTAATGCAAAATAAATATTCAACATTTTCTTTTGAGACTCCGCCTCAGACTCTTATCATTTGGCACTAAAAGCTAAACATTGTCACCGGTATGGTTGTCCGCATTATGTCATTAATTGCGTGCATGTGTGGGAGAGGTCGATCAGTTAGCCACGTTAGCGTGAGCTAGCAGTTAACGCGAGCTAGATGGAAAGACAAACAATGAAACGTTACTGGTGAAAAAGTGATTTACCTTGGAATACTCCTTTGCCAACTTGCTGTACTTTGCTTGCAGGTCTGCAGCTGGATTATGAATAGCCCCAACTTTAGCCAAGGTAAAGTTAAGCTAAAACGAGCTTTTCAGATAGCTCTTCAGATAATGCTAATAACAGAGCTCCCCGTCACACTGCTCTGTCGGGACGATGGCATAATAATAATGTGAATTATTCGAAAAGTTATAATTATTTTGTCTCGTCTTGTTTTAGTCAACAATATCCTCAGTTGTGGTCAACGATATTTAATTAACTATTTAGTCACGTTAGCGTCACATGGTCTTCAATAACCTGACGTCACGTTGACAAAATTAACACTTGTTTGTAGTCCGTGATGGTCTGAATCCCCTGCCACAGGCTCCTGGGCCCTCATGCATCAACGTGGACGTAGAACTTGACCTACTTCCACACGTAAGCACGGAATGTAGAACTAGCGTACGCACAGGGAAGTCGGCATTCATCACACGTGCGTACGCAGGCTCTATGCCCTGCCGTGTTGATGAATACCACTTTGTTCTACCGTCAATGCTCGTGCATGATTATCCATATATGGTCATGAAAATGAGGAAACACCCCCCATGGGATGTGAAATAATGGACCGACCCGAGCGGGACTCCGAGAAACTCCACGGAGAATTCACTGCTGTCGAACCAAGAAGACACTATCGCGTATTATGATTTATGGGATAAATAAAAGGCGGACTTGTAAACGGTGATGTCAGATATCAACGGCTCCCTAAGACCATTGCTGCAATTCTGCCTGGACAGCTCAAAATACTAATAAAGACCGTTCGTTGACCACTGTTTGGCGTTGGTTGTGTGTCACTATAACGTGCTGTAATATGAATGCCTTTATTAGTTGTGTTCGATTGGCTATATGATTTTTAGAGGCATCTATTTTGTTGTCGGCTAATAAAGACCGCGCTGGAATATGACTGCCTTTTCCCGTGTTGTTTGATTAATACCCACGGATTAAAGTTCTCCTCAATTCTATTCCAAATCGCGATGGATCCCCCGTCAATTTTCTACCTGCTGCATATGATTTCTAGAGGCATACTACAATCTATTTTGATGTCAGTATTGGGTAGCCTATATAAACAATATAATACGAGAGCATATACAAGAACAATGAATCTCACTGCATGTATGATGTATCCTGCCTTTCAATACATGAACTTGAATTCCATCATGTTTGTGTGCGGGACTCAAGGCTGCTGTCACAATGGGTGGTACCGCCGTACAGTAATAATAACAGTCCACACAATATCACGATCCATGCCATAGCCTATGTTCCATTAGGACATGATCTGTGACGGCAAATGTTCTAGAATGTTTGATTAAGATATCATACTCTGACAGCATGCCTATGAGCAACAAAAACGCGAACTTGAATCCCATCATATAGTCTGTCCACTATCTGCATGGTGTCATTGCAATGCGTTTTCTATTCTTTCTTGTACAGTAAAAAGGGGGAAGAACACTATATGCATATGACTTATTCTGCTTACAGCTTCAAAATTCCACTTGTTTCGTTTAACGTAAAGCCTTTTAAATATAATCAAAACGTTCCCGTGTTTCTGTGGTCTGTGCGCAAAATAATAACGAGTTGAGCTTTATGATTTATGATGAATTGAAAATGGGGGACCTTGATGTAAACAGGACGAAAGTTGGTCTGCATCCCCAATTAACAATTGTATGTACTGAGCTGTACTGTACTGTACCCATTCTGCAATCTGTTAATAAACTTTTCAATCAATCAATCAATCAAGCTACGCGGAGCGCAGTCAGTCAGTAGCCTACACCCCGTATATTCCGATAACGCTATATAAACCATGCTGCATTCATTCTGAGAGAAAGATCTATTATTCCAAATGCTATTTATAGGGTTTTGACCATAATTACACTACTGTTGCTATCTTACAATGAACTATAATGAACTACGGTTCATACAGAACATCCAGTGTTATTATGCACAGAAGCTCATTTCCTTGTTGTAATAATATATTAATATATAGCTAGGTACGCCAGGTCTGACCTGTGCGTAGATGTACGCACGAAGTCAAGTTCAAGTTCAAATTGATGAATCCCACTCTTTGCTTAGAAATGATCGTACGCACGGGTTACGCACAGATCTGTGCGTAGAACACGTTGATGCATGAGGGCCCTGGTGTCTCTGCTGTCACTGAATCGGTGCTGTATCCTCTTTGTGTATTGCCTTTTTGCATTTTTGATGCCATGTTCCAAGTTGGCCCTGGCTGTTCTGAGGCCAGCCTCGTCGCCTGCCCTGAAGGCGGCATTCCGGGCCCTCAGTAACCCATGGACTTCCACTGTCAGCCATGGTTTCTGATTGGCCCGTACTGTGATGGTCTTGGTCTCTGTGACATCATCAATGCATTTACTGATGTAGGCAGTGACTGTCTCTGTGTATTCATGGGTTTTGGTGTGATGGTTGTAGGTGGCTGCCTGTAATTGTGAGTGAGTGAGTGAGTGAGTGAGTGAGTGAGTGAGTGAGTGAGTGAGTGAGAGAGTGAGAGTGAGAGTGAGAGTGAGAGAGAGAGAGAGAGAGAGAGAGAGAGAGAGAGAGAGAGAGAGAGAGAGAGAGTCACTGGTGCCACCGTCACAGACAGAGACAGAGAGAGTGTCTCTTGGTTTCTCTCTCCACCTCTTAGCTCTCCTATTCTGCTCAGTCTGTCAGTCTGACTCAGGATCAGTGCAGGACACAGTGGTGCAGTGGTCATGGGACGGACGGGGTTGCACATGCACGGATGTGTAACGTTCCCGCCGGTCCTGCTGGACCAGACGGTAACTTTCCCCCCGGTTCGGCTGGACCAGGCATTGGACTTTCACAACCTCCTTTCAGAAAGAATACACCACTGCACAATACACCACTGCCATCTGTTGTCCTGATCCAGATGTTGCAGCTCTGGGGTCAGGCCATTCAGCTATGTTATATTATTTGCACCAATCTGTGTTTTGTACATTTGTTGTCTTTATTGTTTGTATTGTTTCCACTGTTTTAGTGTTGTGTTCCTACGGTCTGTGTTTTGTAATTGTGTTCTAGTCTTGTGTGTCTCAGTATTGTACAATTGTTTCTAGTTTATTCCCCTGTGTTTCAGTTTTGTGTTGTTTTGTTACCACAGCTGTGTCCATTCAACAATCACCCTCTTGTCTCTAATTAGTGTTTGTATTTAAGTGTTGTCGGCCCAGCATCCATTGCTGGGTCATTACTTCCTGTTACCCTTGTTTCCGTGTTGTCATTCGTGAAGCTTCCCTGTATCCTGTGTTTCCTGTCATTTAAGTAAAGTTTGATTATCACTACGCCGTCTCCTGCCTGCTATCTCCAAGCTCTCCGTGTTTACATCTGCATCTGGGTTCCAGTCATCATGCCATCTAAGCGTACTCATAACACGGATGTGCACGAGCGTGCACACAAGAATGCGTTTCACTCGACTGCGCCAAGTACCCACCTGGCTACTTTGCATAACAATAGCTCAGGTCGTCAGGTGTGTTCAAATACTACAGTTGGACCATTCACACAAAACCTGTAAATGAAATGTGTTACATTCCATTCCTAGAGGCAATTAGGCGCACACGCACACGCACACACACACACACACACACACACACACTCATGCACGCATTGACAAATGCAGCCATAAAGGTATGTTTCCTTACGCAGAAAGGATAGTCTGTTATTTAGTCTTATAGTCTTATTTTATACTCTTTCTTATACTTATCTATTTTTATCTAGCACACTCTCAGGAGCAAAACAGAAAGAAGCATTTCATATAAAAGTATTCTGTATTTCTGTATGACAACTAATAAAGAAACTTGAAACTTGAAACTTGAACTTTAACTGTTTACTTTTCTGATAACTATATCACTGTCTAACTGATACATGTTCAGACAAGCTTAACACTTTGATTGCCTAAGGCTAAATTCATGATATACCATAGGTTGCCAGCTCTATTTGTCTATGGAGAAGTTCCCCTTCTTTGCAGGGCTATAACTTTTTAAATTCTATTGCTAAATTGCCATTATTAGGGCCCATTCAATGTCCTATATGTATTGTTCAGGGTGTATGAACGTTAAACTTTTTCATTCACATATTCTTACTAAAATATGATCTAAAGTATAAGTATGTTTTCATCTCTTTCTGCAGCTTTCTCCAGAACGTGATTTATAGCCCCAAATGCATTATATTGATGATCAAATACAGTTTGATAGCAATCGGCGCGATATAAAAAAATCCAACTGGACGGACTTCTGGAAGTTACTACACGTTATCTGATGTTGACCGGATGGGCGAGGGGGCGTTTATAATTCCGTGGGCAGCGTTATACCATTCATCTAATGTGGGTCAAATGTTCATCAGATCAGTTAGTATAGAAGACATTGAAAAATAACGCTGAATCTTACCGTATCTTCCTCGCGCCGTTGGGCGATGAGCGTGGAGTATACATTTTCCTATTATGGGATGTTGGAATACCCGGTCCATTTCCAGGTTGTATAATGGTATATACGTCCAAATCATGTTGTTTATCGAGTTATTGGCAACGGATCGCTATGTATTGT
>NC_140184.1:59927529-59995029 GCF_963971535.1 Notolepis coatsorum | reverse complement strand
CATCGACAAAGCAACGGTGTTGCAGACACTCTGCCTTTATGCTTCTGCAACATCGACGAGCAGCCTATGCAACATTGTACCCCGGATGTAGCTAGGTCCCTAGATAGATGAAACTTCCCCTCTCAACCAACCCATTGATAACAAGCAGAAAAAGAAGCATTATTTTTACTTCCGGTCGGGGGATTTCAAAATAAAAGAGCAACGTCTAAAAGCACCGTAAATATGTTTATTTTGTACATTATCTAACGTTAACACGAACCTAAACTAATCTAAAGGTATTTCCGGTGCTTTTAGATGTCGCTCTTTTATTTTGAAATCCCCCGACCGGAAGTGTTATAGTGTCTGTTGCTAGCAGCTTAACTTCTGTCGCCCGTTTCTGTGCTTTTCGAGCTAACGTAACGTCATTAGTTTCCAATGGAGAGGAGAGAAAGACCTCGGCTCACATGCAGCTCAAACTACCTGTTGGAATAAATTAATTGATTGATGTTTAACTTGTCCCTGTGTGTGTCCAGTCATTTCGACTAGCAAACGTTGTATTTAACGTTACCTCAGGATACCATTGTATTTAGTTGGTTAGCTATGTAGCTAATGTGGATAGCATTTTGAATAGCACCAATGCTAGCTGGCTGGCTACAGCTTTATTTACTAAATTATGGAGGCTTTTTAATCGTCAAGGTAAGAGAGGATTTGTCATGATCAACTGAAGGCGTATGCTATGGAACAATATGTGCTTGGGTTTTCAGAAAAAGGCCAGCTATGTGACGCAAATTATTTAGCATCAACGCTGGCTGGCTACAACAATGGAGGATGGTATTCTCTGCGGGACCAATATTATTCTATGACAGCCCCGCCCCCATTCGCTAACCAACCAATCACTGCTACGCAATATCAACGCAACGGTTGTTTAGATTAGATTTTGAGGAGATGTACGCAACATCCTCGCAACACAGTCTACAAGACCCTCTGCAACAACCGCGTTGAAAACGCGCTGATGTTGTGTTGCAGTTGCTTTGAAGTTGCTGTAGCATGTAGAGGCCTTTAAGTGTTATTAGCAGAATATGAGCTTGTAAAAATGTCTCCGCATTGCATCGGAAACTGGATGATTTAGACGTCATGATGAAGCCGTCATGAAATCGTTGTAGTCCTAAGAAAGGGAGAACCAGGGCTTTCGATGGACGTCTAAATTTCAGAAAACTACACTACCCAGCTCACATCAGCCGCAGACATAGGAAGGTTAACAATTTCCTTCTTAAAAATATTGACGTGATTGCAGTGTTTATATCTCATGGGTCGAACAAAGCACAACGTTACTGCCATCAAATACAACGTATATTGTTTCTTTACCTTTCTGTGAACGTCTAGGAAAGAAACGCATCATAATCCGGTAAAAAAAAAGGTGGAGCTATGGACATTATACAAAAGTAACTGTACTTACAGTAGATTTCATTCACGGTCTTTGCTGCCATGTATAGGGCGCCTGGTGGTACTAAATCCAGATTTACCTCTGTCATTGGAAAGAGGAGATTTGGGCTGATCCATAGATATATGACTTGGCCATAATAAGGTAATTTATTCATGTATAGTCATTTATAGGCCTGATATTCTATATTCTATATATTTCACGGCAAAATGGCAGAATTCAGTACTATAAAAAACCCTGTAAATCATCTGGCCTTTGTTCATCTGCTTAGATTTAGTACACTTGATCTCAAGAAGGTGCTGAATGAGCTCAGTGGCAATTTTTTACTTTTGGTCAATGTTAGCATGGTGTTATTCACCGTCAAAGATGGAAAAAAAACTGAATAATAATAATAGTTTATATTCTCCTTTGGTTCATTACAATTAACTCAAGCATAATAACAGACACAATCTTTCTGACACTCGGAATACATTCCCTGAGGTCAATAAATGTCCCTAGATACCAAGAACATGCAAATGGCCCTTACATACTTGGATATGTACTTTTAGGCACATTTTCTGAAAATATGGCTAGGGCATAACAGGTTAAACTGAGGACAGCAAGCCACTGATTGTTACGTTCTGGTTGCTGACTGCTGTCTGGAACCACCCACCATTCTGTCATCTGTCACTTGGCTACTGTCACCTGTCTCCCCTGTCACTTAGTGCTGTCACTTAGGGTATGGTTCCTGATTGGCTGTCACAGGTGTGTAATGTTAGAATGTGGTGTCTATTTAACGTTCCTATCTTCTGCTTGATATCCGTCAGGTCTTCATTATAGCGTTCGGAGATAACGCGGGCGGTTCTGGTTCTGGACCACCACTAAGCTCCATTATCTTATCCCCTCTTCTTCCTGCCACTCGACATTGTATCCTAGTATTACTCTTTGTGTTCTTTACTATTAAAACGAACCTGCTTAGTTTGTTTATTTGTGGACTTTTATGAATACACATGAAGCAATTACCAGACTTGTCTTTTCAACAAATTATTTGTTAAGACATTCATAAAACATATATAAATCATTTGCTGATGCTATTGTGCGCCCTAATCTGAAGTGAAGCCTATTCATCATTAACAAATGTCTAATACAGTTAATTATTTGTTAACTTTTTCATCACCTGTTACAAATGTTGTAGACAGCTTTCGGATACACCCTTCTTTGTGACATCAAACAGTGACAGAATTAGGACTATAGATAAATGCAATTTTATTAACATATACAATACATGTGCATGACATATAGTGTAACATGGGGGGGCACTAGGACCCAGGAGTACCCTGGCCAGGTATTGACAGAGGAAGTATCACGCGAGTGAGACTTGACTTCGACGTGTGTTGCCGTCTGTTGAATGGAAGCACGATACAGAGCCAAGTTATTCGTAAACACCTTTTTTGTTGGTAAATCTATTCCATCATTTCCGACCTACAACTCTTATATGTTGTGTAGACGTACTTGATGTGGTGGGCGCTAACGTTACCATTGAATTATGTGTTTGTTCCTAATGTGTGCTCAGTATATTGCGGTATGTGATGATGACACGACACACAAGGGTAATAATTATTTGTATTTTCAGGCTGTATAGGGGCCGATACAGCCTGAAATTATCTACACAACATATAAGAGTTGTAGGTCGGAAATGATGGAATAGATTTACCAACAAAAAAGGTGTTTAGCCTGCTCATACCTTAAAAGCGTGTCTATAGTCCTAATTCTGTCACTGTTTGATGTCACAAAGAAGGGTGTATCCGAAAGCTGTCTACAACATTTGTAACAGGTGATGAAAAAGTAAACAAATAATTAACTGTATTAGACATTTGTTAATGATGAATAGGCTTCACTTCAGATTAGGGCACACAATAGCATCTGCAAATGATTTATAGATGTTTTATGAATGTCTTAACAAATAATTTGTTAAACATGAAAAGACAAGACTAATTGCTTTGTGTGTATTCATAAAAGTCCACAAATAATGTAGAACTAATTTGTAAATGTTATACAAATATAGTTATAAATGATTTAATAATAATTTACATTATTTATAAATAAATAAATAATAAATGATTTGTTCATGATTAGTTCATTATCTACAAATACCTTATAAAGGTCTTATAACTGAGTGTTATTATAAAGTGTTACCAAATGTTCTACACAGATGTTTTTTCACAAATGCACCACGGTGGTTTTGCTCAAAATTCGGCTGCTGGCAAGCGGGTCGTAAAAAGGAGATTTCCGACTTCAAGATGGCGGCCGTGCAGTAGACAACTCGCACCACATGCTCCCGGTGATAATTGACTAAACTATCTGAAAACATGGCTTAAATCCGAATACCCCCCGAGAAAAGCGAAGGGGAAAACAGTTTCAAGACTACTCTATTGAGAAAATGAAATGGAAAACTCTGAGTCGGAAGGAAAAGGCGATGGAGAGTCGGAGATAAATAGGCGCTCCACCAGGCACAGACAGACCCATGTACCGGAGGCTTTGGGCCTAGGAGCGATTAGCAAGAAGCTAACGGCGGTAGACACCAGGACACAGATGGCTAGTAGGGCTGAAATAAGTGCTGGCAAAGAGGTATGCAAGGAAGAGATAGCAGCGGGTGTGGAGACTGGAGGGGGAGAAGGAAAGACGGCTATGACAATGGAAAACATGCGCTCGCTATTGAGATAGCTCTTGTCAGAAGAAGCAAAGAAGAGAAACCAACAAACAATGGAGGCCATGCGCACACTGTTGAAGGAAGAAGCGGAAAGGAGGAACCTGCAGTTAATGGGGGAATTTGCACGGTTGGAGGAAAAGCTGGAGAAACAAAACAAAACTTTATTGGCAAGTTGGGAAAGAAAGATAAAAGACGGGGTGGATGGAAAGATGGAGGCATGTGAAGCTACCGTGGCTAACCTAGAAGCGAGGATGAAGGAACAGGAGAGACGATTCACGGAAAGAGAGGCCTCGTTGGATAGCAGAGCTACGGACCAGGATCGTTGGGAGAGGGAGTGCCAGAGGCTCCGAACTGACAGTAAGGAGATGGGAGAGAATATGGAAAATATGATCAACTATGCTAAACGGAAAAATCTGAGAGTGATCGGCATACCAGAGGAACAAGACCCGAAAGGACAGAGAGGAACAATGACAGAATACTACTCAAAGATACTCGGGGGGCTAGCGGGGGTAGGAGTCTTCACTAAAAATCCCAGGCTGGAAGCGGCGTACAGAGGGGCTCCCGCGAGAAGGAAAAAGAGAGGTGAAAACGGAACCGGGAGGAGGCCACTCATAGTGGTATTCTCCAACCAACGGGACAAAGAAGCCATGCTAGACATCGCAAAAAAGAAGCGAGTTTTGACACACGAAGGATTACAAGTGAGGATATACCAAGACCTCGCCCCCGTCCCTGGTCAAGAAGCGGGAGGAATACAGGGAAGTGAGAGACTACTGCTTTCAGGGGAAAGGACAGACAGGCTTTGTGAGAGGAGCCATTCTGAAGGTGACGTGGGAAGGAAGAACTACTTTGTGTGATACTCCGGAACAAGCACGACGAGCCTGTGGTATGACGGTGGGGACAGACCCAACGCGACTGAGACAGACATTTGCGGGGCAAGGACCAGAAGAAGAGCAACACAAGAGACCGCCACAGGTGGATGACACGGGTAGCTAAGAAGGGTATATAGAAGGGAGGGGAGGGGGGGAAGGGAAATAATCTATAAAATCGGGCAATTTCAATGGTTCAATATATAGGCTGTACAGGTACGGAGACACTATGGATTGTAATTTTTTATTGAATTCTCTAGGAGACATACCCCCATTCTTGAAATGCAAGGGAAAAGGCTTGTATATATATGGCAGGCCCCCCTTCTTGCCGGATAATTGATATGAATATAAGATATATATAGGGGCTTTATGTAGGAATAAGAGGTTCAAGGACCCAACTTAAAAGTGGGAAGGGGGGGGGGAATGGTATATTCTATGGAAAAGGGTCATTTCTATTTTTCAATATGTGGAATGTGTAGTTATAGTTAAGTAGTTATAGTTAGTTAAGGGCACTATGGAGAGACCGAGGGCCAAACATAGACAGAAGGAGGAGTGGTTAGCTAGGAATGGGGAAGGAAGGGAAAATGTATATTTCATAAAGGCACTGCAATTTTTGGTTTAGATAGGGGAAACTAATAGAGAGGGAAAAATGTATAAGGTATATGGTCTGGCGACCTCTACCGTTCAGTATAGGTACTGGACACACACAGACAGGTAAACGGGATAGTTATATAGGGACACTACGGAGAGGTCAAGAACCCAACATAGGCGTGAGGAGGAGTGTATATTCCACCGCAAGCCAGCAACAACGTTGCGCTCTCCGGACTCCACGACGAGGTAAATAGAATACAAGCGGCGAACGTTAACGCCGCCATTTTGGTGCTGGGTGATTTCAATAGCGCCAATCTGAGAAAGGTATTACCTGACTTCTATCAGCATGTGACTTGCAACACCAGAGGCGGTAACATCCTAGATCACTGTTACACGCAATTTAAAGGTGGCTACAAGGCTCATTCTGATAGTGGCTTTGGTAAATCAGATCACGCGTCCATCTTTCTTTCACCAATGTACAAACAGAGAATCAAAAGTACTCCTGTAGTCTCGCGAGAGGTGCAGAAATGGGATTTGACGTCGGGGGAGACGCTCCGGTCTGCGTTTGACTGCACAGACTGGAATGTGTTCCGCGACACAGATAACATTAATGTCTACACGGAGACAGTGCTGGACTATGTTTGTACTTTGGTGGAAGAAACAATCCCCACTACCAAAATGAGAGTTTACCCAAATCAAAAACCCTGGGTAGACAAATCCGTCCGTGAAGCTCTGAGAGAGCGCACCAAAGCATACAACGACGGCCTAGTGGCAGGCAACATGAATGACCACAAGGTGGCGCGATACAACGTAAGGAGGACAGTGTCAGAGGCCAAACGGCGCTACAGGGATAAAATTGAACTCCAGTTTGAACAAGCTGACTCTAGAGCTATGTGGCAGGGGCTCAAAACGATGACAGACTACAAAGGCGCCTCCCTCAAACTGAACAGTGACATCTCCTTAGCAAATTACCTCAATACCTTCTATGCAAGGTTTGATGCTGGTAATAACAACACCAGCTCACAAGCCACGGCAATGGGGGGGGGGGGTCGGCTGCTGATGGAGGCGCAGTGTTCAGGGTAACAGAGCATGAGGTGAGGCGGACCTTTAAAAAAGTGAATATCAGGAAGGCAGCAGGTCCGGACGGCATCCCCGGCCGCGTCCTAAAAGTCTGTGCCGACCAACTGGCCCCAGTATTCACTGACATATTTAACCTGTCCTTAGAACAGGCTGTCATCCCCACCTGCCTGAAGAAGTCCACTATTATCCCTGTACCCAAAAAATCCAAGCCTGCTTGCCTCAACGACTACCGCCCTGTAGCTCTCACCTCCATAGCCATGAAGTGCTTTGAGAAGCTAGTAAAGGGCTACATCTGCTCCTCCCTCCGCATCAACATGGACCCCCTGCAATTTGCATACCGCCCCAACAGGTCCACGGATGACGCCATAGCCCATGTGCTGCACACAGCAGCATCACACCTGGACAAGAGGCAGGGGAACTATGTGAGAATGCTATTCATCGACTACAGCTCGGCATTCAATACCATAGTCCCCTCCATACTCATAGCCAAGCTCAGGGACCTGGGCTTGAACTATGACCTCTGCCAGTGGGTCTTGGACTTCCTGACTGGCAGACCCCAGGTGGTGAGAGCAGGCAACTGCACCTCCTCATCCATCACCCTCAACATAGGGGCCCCCCAGGGCTGTGTTCTGAGTCCCCTCCTCTACTCCCTGTACACACACGACTGTGTGGCTCAGCGGAGTAGCAATACAATCATCAAATTTGCTGACGACACAGTGGTGGTGGGCCTGATCTCTGCCAACGACGAGAGGGCCTACCTGGAAGAGGTCAAGGTCCTGGCGGGATGGTGCCAGGAAAACAGCCTCTCCCTGAACGTCAGCAAAACAAAGGAGATGATTGTGGACTTCAGGAGGTCGGGGGTCAAGGACTACAGCCCCCTCAGCATCGACGGGGCACCGGTTGAGAGAGTCAACAGCTTTAAGTACCTCTGAGCCTACATATCCGAGGACTTGACATGGACCACACACATTGACAGTGTTGTGAAGAAGGCACAACAACGCCTCTACTTCCTCAGGCGCCTAAGGAAGTTCCAAGTCAGTCAGAAGATCCTTAAGAACTTCTACTCATGTACAATAGAGAGCATCTTGACCGGCAACATCACCTCCTGGTTTGGGAATAGCACTGCACAAGACCGAAGCAGACTACAAAGAGTGACACGTTCAGCCGAACGCACAATTGGAGGGGGGCTCCCCACCCTCCAGAACATTTACAACAAGCGTTGCAAGGGCAAGGCTAAGAGAATCATGAAAGACTCCAGCCACCCGAACAACTGCCTCTTTGAACTGCTGCGGTCAGGCAAGCGATACCGGAGTCTCAAGGCGAGCACAGAAAGACTCAGAAGAAGCTTCTATCCCCAGGCCATCAGGCTGCTAAACGAACAATGAACACTACACAACAACAACCACCAAACGCACATAGCACACACATCCACACGCACACACTCACTTTAAACAAACACACTGTAGCACCCACTCCACACACTTTATAGCACACACCCACTTTAAACAAACACACTGTAGCACCCACTCCCCACACTTTATATTTATTGATGAAGGACTGCACTACAACTCGTACACCTTACTGTAAATTGTACCTAAATTGTACCTCATCCCATTTCTGCTTTGCACTATATAGTACTGTACATTAGTACACTGCATAGTATTGTATATTATATGGTAACTCAGAACATTGTACATATGTCTATACCGAACACTGTGACCTCATTTTCTTCTTCTAAATTACATGCTATACTATGTTATTTGATACTATCTTGTCTAGCACAGTCTCTGGAGCGTAACAGTAAGAAGCATTTTGTATGAAAGTATTCTGTACTTCTGTATGACAACTATTAAAGAAACTTGAAACTTGAGTGGATAGTCAGGATTTGGGGAGGAAGGGGAAGGGTATAATACATAAAGGTGCAGCAAGTTCTGATTTAACTCTACAAAAGATACCCCCCTTCTTAACGGGTAAAGGGTATAGCTTAGACTCCCTTAGAGGTTTTCGTAGGTCATATCCCCTTTCTTAACAGGTATTGGATATGGTCGATGCCAGGTTGGTGGTGGATTTGGTTTTGTTTCAATGGTTTTGTTTCAATGTTTCAATGTTTTAAGGTGATAGAGATCCAGGAGTTTAGAGGCTGAAATAGAGGGTTCCTCAAGATAGTTACGAAAGGAGGAAGGGGGGGGGGGGGGGGGTAGGGATACAGGATCAAGTTGAAGATAGTTTAGTCAAGTTAGACTTTAAATAGCTGAAATGAGAAAAAGGGAGCATGTAGTTAGAGCATACTAGGAGGGAAGAGCGGCAGGAAAGGGAGAAAGGCAGGCAGGTAAGATGCATCCTGTCAAAAGGAAGCAGGAAGGGACCTGCAGGAAGTCAGAAAAGAGGAGGGTCAGAGGTCCGCGCCCAATAGGGGGGGACGTTAGCTTTATATATGGGGTTTGGGGGTACTTGTGTTTTTTCTCTTTTTTTTATTTATTATTACAGGACACTTCGGCTGGATCACCACATCACAAAACATAGGGGAGAGAGGGGGGAGGAGGGCAAGAAGAGAATGGGCAACATAGGACATAAGGATGAGTAGGAACGAAATAAAATATATGAGCTGGAAAGTGAGGGGGATGAGCCACATTATTAAGCTAAAACAGATTCTAGGGAAGATAAAACGATCAGGAGCAAAAATTGTTTATTTACAGGAAACACACAGCACTGGGGAAGATATCAAGAGGGTCGAGAATAGATGGAAGGGACAGGTATACTCGGCGCCATTCAACTCACAAGCTAGAGGAGTAATGATACTAATAGACAAGTCGATACCATTTACTTTAAGAAATAAAATTGTATACCCGGGAGGGAGATTTATAATATTAAGCGGTACTATAGTCTCCATGCAGGTGAACCTAGTAAATATATATGGACCAAACAATGATGACCCGCTGTTTTTTCAAGAACTGTTTATGAAAATGGCATATCTCACAGGCCAGTTCATCATGGGGGGAGACTTTAACTGCGTGAGGAGGCCGGAAATAGATAAATCAGGGGGAGTGGATACCTCCGACGGAAGAACAAGGAAAGTGATAGATACGTTTATGAGAGCACTCGACTTGGTTGAGATATGGAGAAAACTAAACTCAGGCAAGAGGGAATATTTGTGCGCTTCAAAATTACTAAGTAGGCCATCGTTCTCTAGAATAGAATTTTTTTTTGTTTCGACAAGCTTGATATCTAAATTTACAGGAAGTGAATATGACAGTAGATTACTGTCTGACCATTCTCCGATGACGTTAACTATGAACATGCCGGAAATAGCGAAGGCACCCCCTAGATTCAGACTCCAAACCAAGTGGCTCAACAACCCGAAATGTATGACTTTTATAGATGAAAAAATAGACATATACTTCTCCATAAATACAGACCAGACAAGTGCAACGATGAGATGGGAGGCATTTAAGGCGTATATAAGGGGAGAGATGATAAGCTATACTAAACATAAATCTAAGGAACACTATAAGCAAATGGAGGACATAGAAAGACGGGTAAAAGAAGTGGAAGAACAGCTATATAGGGGAGAAGACCCAGCAAAACAGAGCGAACTACAGGTATTAAAGGCCCAGTACAAGCATCTATCCACTACAAAGATAACATCGGACTTACAGTGGCTAAAACAATCATACTACGACCAAGGGGGAAAAGCAGGCAAGGTACTGGCATGGAGAATTAGAAAGGCACAAACGGAAAGGATGATAAATACGATCAAATTGGGGAATGGGATGGAAACGAATGACCCAATAGAAATAAATAACGCCTTTAAAGAATATTATGAAAAATTATATAAATCAGAATACCCAAAGGACACAGAACAACAAAATGAATTCCTGGACAAGTTAGAATTCCCAAAAAGAACGGAGGAGGAACAGAAACAGTTTGACCAAGAGCTAACAATAGAAGAATTAAACGAGGCGCTTACAGTTATGAATAGCGGGAAGGTGGCGGGCCCAGATGGGATACCAACAGATATATACAAGTGATTCGCAGGGAAACTGCTACCCCACCTACTGGAAATGTTCAATGAAGCATATGAGGAGGGGACTTTGCCTCCATCCTTAAGATCGGCGATGATTTCGGTACTTAATAAACCAGGAAAGCCACCCTCAGACAGAACTTCATATCGTCCTGTGTCCCTCATGTCCTGTGATACGAAGATTTTATGTAAGGCGCTAGCTAGACGGATAGAGAAGTCGATTCCACATCTGATAAAAAATGACCAGAACGGATTTGTATTGGGAAGACAGGGATTTCATAACATTAGGAGATTACTAAATGTTCTTCACACTAAGAAAAACGAAAAATACCACGCAGTTCTGTCATTGGACGCCGAAAAGGCATTTGACAGGATTGAGTGGGGATATCTGTTTGAAACACTTAAAAGGTTCGGGTTTGGGGAAGGATATATAAAATGGATCAGGATTCTATACACAGACCCAATGGTCGAAATAACTACAAACAACCAAATATCGACACCGTTTAAACTACAGAGATCTACCAGACAGGGATGTCCGATTTCTCCGTTGCTATTTTTATTCGCAATCGAACCATTAGCGATGACGATTAGGCAGGACCCGGGAATCACAGGGATGAGAATAGGGGGAATGGATCCTCACCTATCGCTTTTCGCGGACGATATAATACTATACTTAACAAAATTGGATACCTCAATTAGAAATGCGAACGAAATACTAGAGAAATTTGGAGTATTTTCAGGATATAAAACGAATAAAAATAAAAGCGCACTTATGTTACTTAATAAAAGAGAAAGGGGAAAAGCGCCGGTGCACACGCAGTTTTCGAGCTCCCCCAAGGGGTTTACGTACTTGGGGATAAAGATAACCCCGGAGGTTAAAGACTTAGTACAAAGTAATTACGATCCAATAATGATAGATGTAGAAAATAGCCTTGAAAGATGGAGCAAATTACCAATATCAATGATAGGCAGAGTGAATATTATTAAAATTACTATATTGCCTAAATTCCTTTACCTATTCCAGTCAATCCCAATGCCCTTACCGGAAACTTTCTTTCGGAGATTGAAAACGATGTTCACACGTTTCATATGGAACAATAAAAAACCCAGGTTGAGACTGACACTCCTTTACCTCCCGTATGACAGAGGAGGGCTTAGACTTCCAGATATGAGGCTTTATTACTGGGCGGCACAGCTCAGGACAGCAATGTTCTACTTTCAACATGCAGATATGCTTGGATGGAGATAGAAAAAGAAGAGACAAAGATAACACTAGACGCATATATATATATTCACGACAGAGTAACTTGTTGATAAAAATACAAAGAACCCGTTCCTCCAGAATACAGTAAGGATCTGGCACAAGGCGCAATTACACTTAGGTAGAAGAGATAAGTTATCGGGGTATACACCAATCTGGGGGAATGAGGAATTTAAACCGGGAAGGAATGATGGGGGATTCAAAAATTGGGCAGAAAGAGGTTTGGGTATGTGTTGTTATCAGGATCGGAAGAGAGCTC
Source organism: Notolepis coatsorum (assembly GCF_963971535.1). Lineage (NCBI taxonomy): Eukaryota > Metazoa > Chordata > Actinopteri > Aulopiformes > Paralepididae > Notolepis > Notolepis coatsorum. The sequence continues at coordinate 59,982,842 of NC_140184.1, read as the reverse complement.
TTTGAGCAGTTTGCGGGCATGGGAGAGGGACATGGGGGTAGAAATAGCAGAAGAGGACTGGGAACAAGCATGTGAGATGTCACAGACACTTTCAATCAATACCAGATGTAAACTCCTACAATATAAGTGGATACATAGAGTATATATGACACCAGAGAAATTACACAAGTTTTATCCCATGATCCCGGATGAATGTACTAGGTGTGGGGTAGAGGTGGGGACCCTGTACCACTCTAAGTGGGAATGTGAAAAGATACAGGAATATTGGAAGGAGATATTGGAACTCATATCGGAGATGACAGAGATAGAAATCCCGACCGATCCTAAGTTATGTATACTACACTTATACCCGGAGAAGTTCCCAGCTTATATTAGAAAGAGGAAATTGATAAATTTTTGTTTGTTACAGGCCAAGAGAGTGATAGCTTTGAACTGGAAGGAGATACAGAGACCAGGAGCTAAACAGTGGTTAAAGGAAGTGTCAGAAAACTTAGCAATGGAGAAACTAACATACATACAGAAGGGAAAAACAGAGCAGTTTGAAAGGACATGGACATCGTTTATACACTTCCTGGAAAATGTAAGAATCTGAAAGGAGAGAGATAGGAAACATGAAAGGTAAGGGAGAGGAAAGGGAAATGGGAGAAAGGTTTAGGGGAAGAAAAAAAAAGAAAGAAGAAAAGTGGATGGAGGTAGAGAAGCCGAAGGACAGTTGTTTATTTTTATTTTTATTTATTTTTTATTCATTTAATGTTATTTTATTAGTGTATCTTAGGTAATTTAAAGGAGAGCTATTTTGCTGTTTCTTTCACGGTGTGGGAACTTTTACACAGTTCCTGTGAGTCTATGGAACACCTCTGAAAGGTTTGAAAAAAAAAAGTAGGAGGATCATTGTTCTATATTTCTAATCAGGTACTGAAAAGCAGCATTGTTCTACCTTTTGTTGTTTCACCTTTTGTTTCACCTTTTATGATTTTTCCCGACTTCAGTGCTGACCTGAGTAGGCGCAGGGCTGAGTTCATTGAGGTGAAGAAGATGCTCCGGGGGAAAGAAGGGGTCCTCTATGGCCTCGTATATCCTGCCCGTCTCCGAGTGTCCTTCCAGGGGAAGGAGAACATGTTTGACACCCCGCAGGCTGTGAAGGACTTCATCATCGCAAACAAGATGTAGCCGGCGCCCAACCCCGGGTAGGTTTAGGTTAAATGCATCCCACAATGTGTTCTGGTTAATAAACTCCACTCTGTTGCCCTCGCCGTCAACTGGACAATAACGGTGGACATACCAGTATGGCAACTGAAACGGCTATATATGTTCATGTTTAAACCTGCCGTAAATTTATCTTTTTATATTTATGTTAAGTGCACTTATTACAGACAGCCCGTTGGGTTCTGTTCATTGTTAGCATGGAGCTGGCGTAGCTCGGGCTAGCACTGTGCTACTTGAAACGGCAGGCATTGAACATTGAAGCGATGTTTTTTTTTTTTTGGCCAAAGGGGAATGTGGAGGACTGGGAATGTTTAGTATACCTGCCGTCTGTTTTGGCTCTGCCTTGAGTTTTCGAGGAGTTATATTTTATAGTGACTGTCACATGGACACAGAAGTATTGGAGCGCGAGTTAGCCTCATTAGCACTGTGCTACTTTAGCAGTGGTGCCTTGAAACGGCAGGCTAGCTGAACATTGAAGCGATGTTTATTTGACCAAAGGGGAATATGGAGGGCTGGGAGTGTTTCATATACCGTCTGTTTTGAAAGATTATATGTTGTCGTAATGGTGTTACATGGATACAGAATTGTCTGAGCTTGAGTTAGCCTCAAATTTAGCTCCAAATCTATCTGCAGGGGTTGTTATTTTCCGGGTTGGAGGTTAACGTTCTTCTTCTATGGAGGAGGTCAACGTTGACGTTCGCCTGGTGCGCTAGTTTTTCTATCACTGAGTTGCCCTGGAAGACGGCGCTTCTCTCATCTAGGGGAGCGCTGGTTTTCAGGACAATCCGCGGGGGGCGGTGCTTCGCCAACGTTGAGGAGCACTTGTTTTCTTCTTTTTTTTGACACTCCGGGGGGCGGTGGGGTATTTTATACAAATTATAACAACATTTTATAAATTTTTTATTATTATTTACATTTATTTTTTTATGTATATATATATAGATATATGTGACCCCGCCCAGTGTGCGCGCCTACAACTCGGCGCCCCAGGTTCCTGACGAGAGGGTATTTTTTTTTTATTTTTTTTTTCATTTCCGTTTATTATTTTTTTTTATATATACTTACAGTTCGAGGGTTGAAGAACATATTTAGTATAACAGCGAACATATATAATAACTCTAATTGTGTTTAAATTGTGTTTAAAAATGGCTACTTGAGACAGACTCTGACCCTCTCTCACAAAGCTGTGGGGGCTGTTCCATCGGCTGTCCCATTTTTGCATGTGAAAGGCTGCTGTTAATGTGAGGTACGCCCCCACACTAGTGTGTTTATATTCACAGAACCTGTAGCCCACAGAACACTTTTTTGCTGCTTAGATAACACACCGTTAACATGGCCGCACAAAGATTATCAGCTGCTCTTAATAGAGGAAGAGATGGAATGGTTATAGACTCCTCTGCGTTAATGAGTGACCACATCACGGACTACTTCGGTGACAACGATGACGGTGGTGAGCGGCCAGCTCTATCATCCGACGACGAGGAGACCGAAGGTGCAGGCGAACTTGTCCCAGATCCAATCGAACCTACCGACGATGGTGAGACAGACGATGAGGAAGACGGAGACATTTGCGTTGAAACTGTAGCATTGGGCTTTTCAGCTGAATCGACCATGCGATCAGTTGAAAAGATGTCTGGTTTAACGGTGGAGGGCGAAATCGAAGAGGAACTCCGAAAGATACACGCTTTCGACTGCAAGTGCCAGGCACGCCGAAAGGAAAATTCAGAACGATCTGCCCTGTCTTGTTAAAAAAAACTGTCGGTTGAGCTAATTTACCAAAACAGATTGGACACCGCGTCGTTGACACCAAGAGAAAGGGACATGTGTCTGTTGTCCATTATTGGAACATGCCAAAATGTTTCAGAGAAGATGCAAAGTACAAAGAGAGTAAACACTGTAAGTGTGGCTTCGAGGACAACATACAGATTTCACGACGTTGTTGTCTGTCGTCCAACGTTCTGTTTCATTTATGGGTAAGTGTCTTTATGCTTGTATATTGTATTGGACGTAGATGTATTGTATTGGACGTATATGTATGTTTAGCAATAGGTTTAAATAGGTTTAAATAGGTTTAAAGTGTAGAGATAGTCGTCGAATCCTATGCTGCCTGCGAGGGTGGCCATTTTGGATATTATGGGTAGTGTAGTTTTTGTGCTGCCATTTTGTCATGCACATCGCTAGGATTTGAATTCTTAAAAACTACACCTGAATGTAAACAAGAGTGATTGATTGATTGATTGCAAAGTTTATTAACAGATTGCAGAATGGGTACAGTACAGTACAGCTCAATACATACAATTGTTAAGGGGATGCAGACCAGAGAAAGACTTTCATCTTGTTTACATCAGGGTCCCCCATTTTCAATTCATCATAACATAATATATGACATACATGACATACAGATAGACAGTGTGTACAATGTGTGTATTTCATTCATTAATTCCCTTCCCTATTGTTAACATTTTTGTTTAGGATCAGCGATGCGCTTCTCAAAAGCCTTTTCAAACACTACAAGACAGATGGCCTCACACCGCGTGAGAGGAAGAAACAACCGAGAAATCACAAGCGTTTTTTGTCTCTTTTTGACGTAAAAAGGGTTGTGAAATTTCTGATCAACTATGCTGTCCTACATGCGATTGTGTTGCCCGGCCATCACGCTGGTCACAAGGATTTCACTGCAAAGTTACTGCCAACCAATCTGACCAAAGCTTCCCTGTGGCGCTGTTACAGCAGCAGTGTTGGGAAAGTTCACTTTCTACATGAACTAGTTCAGTTCACAGTTCAAATTTTTTTAAATGAACTAGTTCAGTTCATAGTTCATAATTCAAAATGTTGAACTAAAGTTCATGGTTTCAAAAATGAACTAATTTAGTTCTTTTTAGTTCTTTTTTGAATATTTTTTTTTATTATAGATGTTTCACGTACAGTTACTTAGGGGGGGGGGGGGTCCTCCAGTTCATCTATATGCCATCATCCACACCATAAGCAAGCAAAAACAAAAAAAGAAAAACAAGCAAAAAGGAAAGCAGACCAAGACAGGCACTGTACATTATTGCACTTGCCTCGAGCCCATTCACATGTAAACATACATATATTTATTTTTTCTATCCTAGGTCTGTCCATACAATGGGGCATTGGGCCTTTAGAAGGATCCGATACATTTCAGCAGGAAAATAGTCTAATAGTGGGGCCCACACACCTCCTGAAAGGAAGCGTTGTTGCCTCTATGCACAGTGTCTTTCATGGGGTAGCAGCATACCGAAGATCTCTCTATACCACATTTGTAAAAATTGAGGCTTATCCTTAATCCAGTTTATCAGAATGCATTTCCGGGCTGAAAGTAGAAGTTTATCAAATAGTTTGAATTGTAAACTCTTTTAAATGCATACGACGACGTCTAGAGTCTGACTCTGACTGAGCGAGTGCTGCTGCAGCGCCTCTCGGCTTCTGCGCGCAGATTCTGCTGTAAGCACTGTTCCACTGCTTGTTGTGAGGAGGAGTCTGATCACGTAGCCAATAGCAGGGGGTGACAGGCACGTTGCCAGATCGGGTGGTTTTTACGCATCATTTTTGTCCAGTTTACAGTGTGTTTTAACTGAGTTTTCGGCTGAAATGCATATGAAATATGGCACATCTTTGAACGCCGTTATAATAACAGAGTGCCGAGAATGAACGCACTTTTGAACTCCGTTACACAGGGCTGAGAATGAACTCGTTCTCAATTACGTTCATTTAGCGGATATACAGTACGTTCAGTTCAAGTTCGCCCAAAATACGAACGCGTTCATGAACGATCGTTCATTGAACGCGTTCAGGTACATCACTGTACAGCAGTATAGAAGGTATGTCACAAAACCACCCCTTGCTCTCTCTCTTTCTCTCTCACACACACACACATGGCTCCCACTTTTTCTTATTCTACCAATCTAACAAAAACACTTGTCTTTTCAGGATTTCGTGTTGTTGGTCAGAGATCCTTCCTTCGGTTGTGGAAAGCACTCCTTCCGCAGATAATGATCACAAAACCCAGGACAGATCTGTGTTCTCAATGCTACTCCAACAATCACCAATTACGGCAAGCCGCGGGAAGGCCAGAGAAGTTGCAGGTGGAGAAACTCCAGGTGTGTACAGTCTACTTTCACTACTACACTACAGATGGTTTTTTACCACCATCTATTCCCCTGTTTACAGCCTTACGTCTATGTTGCTTCAACACACATGACATTAGGATAACCTGAGGATAACTGAGCACTGCCACCTCATTAGCCGTTTGTGTGTGTGTGTGTGTATTGAGCCGTACTGTGTTGTACCCATTCTGCAATCTGTTAAATAACGTTTTCATTCATTCATGCTTTCATCCAGGTGCAGTTAAAAACATCTGGCCCTTGTTGACAGAGAATGCGAGCTGTTGCAGCAGATGACTGCATCCACAAAAAAAACATGCGCGAACATGGATCTGTCTCTAGGCCCTTCCGCACCTGCAAGCCAAGATATCACGATGCACTACAGCTTTGATTACGCACAGCAGGTGAATATCCAATTAAATTATTTTTTATTTCTCAATGTGGTGAATACACAGGTCACAACATGCTTACAGGAAAGTTTTGGAGTTGTATTTGGTGACTGTAGGAGCCTGTAGGGAACGTCACCAAATACAACTCCAATTCAATTATTTTTTATTTCTCCACGTGATGAATACACAGGTCACAACATGCTTACAGGAACGTTTTGGAGTTGTATTTGGTGACTGTAGGAGCATGTAGGGAACGTCACCAAATACAACTCCAATTCAATTATTTTTTATTTCTCCACGTGGTGAATACACAGGTCACAACATGCTTACAGGAACGTTTTGGAGTTGTATTTGGTGACTGTAGGAGCCTGTAGGGAATGTCACCAAATACAACTCCAATTCAATTATTTTTTATTTCTCCACGTGGTGAATACACAGGTCACAACATGCTTACAGGAACATTTTGGAGTTGTATTTGGTGACTGTAGGAGCCTGTAGGGAACGTCACCAAATACAACTCCAATTCAATTATTTTTTATTTCTCCCCGTGGTGAATTTCCTCCCCTGTTCCCTTATTTCAATGTCCTTTTTTCTTTTTCTTCTTTCTCTGTCAGGTACATTTCCCATCTCACCCTTTTCAAGTGGGTCCCATCTTTTTTCAAACACTGCGCAAATGTGGCCTGTTCGGTGTCCACTGTGAAGGGCTGACGAAGCAGGTGAATTACCTGATTGATGAAGGGATGTCAACTGGTAAAGGCAGCAACGCCGTTATCAGCTATGTGGATCATTTCTTCACCAACTATGGAGTTGGAGAAAAATCAGTGGACCTGCACTGTGACAATTGCTCCAGGCAAAATAAAAACAATTATGTCTTGTGGTATTTTGCGTGGCGCACGATTCACAAACTCCACCTGCAGCTTGGCCTCCACTTCCTGATTGCAGGCCACACTAAGTTTGGCCCCGACTGGTGCTTCGGTTTGATCAAGCAGGTCTACAGGAAGACTGCGGTCGACACCCTGGCAGGCATCGCAGACATCGTCAGGAAAAGCTCTGCAGTGAAAGGAGTCAATATCCCCCAACGTGTGGGTCTCGAAGATGGCACAGTGTATGTGCCAAGCTACGACTGGCAACAACATCTGGGAGGCTTCTTCAAAAGATTCCCACAAATAAAGAAATACCAGCACTTCAGCTTCGATGCCAACAGTCCTGGCATGGTGACGGCGAAATTACACCGTGACGATACAGAGCCATTCATGTTTCAGCTGTTGAAAGACCCAAAACGCTACCCAACCATCTCTGGTTTTCCAGTCCTCCCCCCACCTGGTCTAGACAACGACCGACAGGAATATCTTTATAAGGAGATAAGACAATACTGTTCTAATGCCGCAAAAGACATTACATGCCCACTCCCAACGTCTAGAGCACCTCAGAACAAGAAGACTGTACGATGTTAGATACCATGGAGAAGACACATGGATGTAGAGCACACACACACACACACACACACACTGTACTAGCAGTCACTTTAAAATGAACACACACACACACTCATGCTGCACACCCTCACAATGTAAGGTCACTTTAAAAAAATTAAACAAGAACAGGAGTGGTTCTTGTATAGTAAAAGCTTTTGTAAAACTCATGTACATATACCTGATATGTCTTACTCTTGTATTATTGCACAATGTCGCATTCTCATCCTATTGGATTCTTATTATTGCATTCTTGACTTGACTTGATAGTATAGTAGTACTAGTATAGCATAGGGACATAGAAGAATTGTATTGTTGTGTACATGTACCGGTACATGTACATTATATTGTTATTATTATTACTATTGTTTTATTGCACAATCATAGCGGGCAACCGCATTTCACTGTATGCCCTGGTATGTATGCAATGAATAAAAAAAATGTCACTTTAAACTAAATGGAAAGGTCACTTTAAAGGAAAGAACCAATGTGGTTCTTGTATAGTTTAGATTATTGTAGTATAGCATAATGACAGAGTTGAAACTGTATATTGTATTAGCATGTCTATTTTTATCATGCACATCTTATGCCTTCTTATTACCTGTTTATGTATTTTATTAGTATTATTGCACAATCGATGCGGGCATGACCACCCGCATTTCACTGTATGCCCTGGTATGTATATGTGACGAATAAACCTCTTGAATTGATTTGATATTGTCTGCTGATTTTCGTCCAGTTGTCACATGAAAGGTGGTAACAAAGACTGATAATGATAACAATAATAATGATAATAGGCTACCTGTTTTAGGTCCAATTAATATAATAAGCAATGTGAGAAGATGCAATCTGTATCTGTGTAGGCTACATGACATAACATTTAATGGGGGCAGAGGTAATGCCACACTAGAAGATATTCCATGTTTATCACCTCGTGCTTCCCTCCTTGGAGACCTGTTTCAGAACCACAACCCAAGATGCTTCTATCCACCCTTTGCTGGGTTCAGTGTAAATAAGCAAAGCCGGCAGAATGAGGGGTCTTCTTTAATGCATTATTATTTATTGCATTTCTGTGTAAAAAAGCCTTGTGTCTATCACTCCGCTGGCCAGTTCTACCAACTATGCATTAAAATTCCCTCCGGTCAACATAATTTCTTCCTATTTTGGTTGTAATTGTGTAATGATAGATGTATAACCTGAACACTGTACATATCTGTTTTCAGGAAACACTGGGCTATACAAATAATATGCTGTGATGTCACATGAATGTATAAATATATGGCCATGCATTTAATCTCTCTCTTTTTTATAAAATCATTATAGCCAACATACAATATATCCCATTGATTGGTACAATGGGACAGACATTTGTTTTATACAGCTATAACCTGCATTCTTTCAAATATATCATTAATCAATAAAACAGATAATTGGAATACACTATGTAGCCTATGTGTCTAATGAATAATGCTGCGAAAGATTGGACACAACACAAGCTGTGTAAACAAATAGGTCAATATAATTTAATTTAATAAATAAAGGTTTTCAATTCAATAACTGAAATATACATTATTCAGACTAGTAGTTATATTACTACTACAATACAAAATGTTTGATTTTGTATCTGATCTGTCATGACAGCATGGCTGTCACAGCACTTAATTATGTTAATACTATTGAGGGGAGAGGTGTGGCTGGGAGGTATTGTTTACGCCCAGCAGAATCCTGGCGAAAGGTGTCAAATCTTTAAGAGCTGTTTTCTCTGCTTAAGTCTCTGGGGAAAAAAGACTGCTACAAGATTTAAAATTAGCACATCACAATAATAACATTCTCAGATTTCAAAGTATGACACATCATTTGAAAGCTTACATTCTGTACTTTCACAATCTGGAAAAATCTGGAAGATGAAAATATAGACATGTGGGCTAAAGCACTGGACATGGTCACATATAGAGCGGAGAAAAAGAAAAGTATTTTTATATATATAGAAAATATTTTATTTTGTATGTATATGTATATATATTTTTTTTAATTATTATTATTTATTGTTTATATATGTATATATGTATATATATATATATATATATATATATATATATATATATATATATATATATATATATATATATATATATATATATATATATATATATATATATATATATATATATATATATATATATATATATATATATGTGTATGTGTGTATGTGTGTATATATATATATATATTTCTTTATATATATATTATTATAAATATCTTTTTTTTAATGCAAAATAAGATTTTTTGCTATAATAATGGTTAAAAAAGATTTATTTATTTATTATTATTTGTTTTTGGTACTCTTATGTTTATTGCTTTTTTGATAACATTATTGTTTGTTTATCTCGCTCTCACTTTATCTTGTGTGTGGAGAATATTGGTTTGGTTGCAAGGTTCAAACGCATGGGGTATAACTTTGGACAAGTTCAAGTTCTTTAATAGTTGTCATACAGAAGTACAGAATACTTTCATACAAAATGCTTCTTACTGTTACGCTCCAGAGACTGTGCTAGACAAGATAGTATCAAATAACATAATAACATAATATAGCATGAATTTAGAAGAAGAAAATGAGGTCACAGTGTTCGGTATAGACATATGTACAATGTTCTGAGTTACCATATAATATACAATACACAATACTATGCAGTGTACTAATGTACAGTACTATCTAGTGCAAAGCAGAAATGGGATGAGGTACAATTTTAGGTACAATTTACAGTAAGGTGTACGAGTTGTAGTGCAATCCTTCATCCATAAATATAAAGTGTGGGGAGTGGGTGCTACAGTGTGTTTGTTTAAAGTGGGTGTGTGCTATAAAGTGTGTGGAGTGGGTGCTACAGTGTGTTTGTTTAAAGTGAGTGTGTGCGTGTGGATGTGTGTGCTATGTGTGTTTGGTGGTTGTTGTTGTGTAGTGTTCATTCATTGTTCGTTTAGCAGCCTGATGGCCTGGGGATAGAAGCTACTTCTGAGTCTTTCTGTGCTCGCCTTGAGACTCCTGTATCGCTTGCCTGACGGCAGCAGTTCAAAGAGGCAGTTGTTCGGGTGGCTCGAGTCCTTAATAATTCTCTTAGCCTTCCCCTTGCAACGCTTGTAGTAAATGTTCTGGAGGGTGGGGAGCCCCCCTCCAATTGGTGCGTTCGGCTGAACGTGTCACTCTTTGTAGTCTGCTTTGGTCTTTTGCAGTGCTATTCCCAAACCAGGAGGTGATGTTGCCGGTCAAGATGCTCTCTATTGTACATGAGTAGAAGTTCTTAAGGATCTTCTGGCTGACTTGGAACTTCCTTAGGCGCCTGAGGAAGTAGAGGCGTTGTCGTGCCTTCTTCACCACACTGTTAATGTGTGTGGTCCATGTCAAGTCCTCGGATATGTAGGCTCCGAGGTACTTGAAGCTGTTGACTCTCTCAACCGGTGCCCCGTCGATGCTGAGGGGGCTGTAGTCCTTGACCCCCGACCTCCTGAAGTCCACAATCATCTCCTTTGTTTTGCTGACGTTCAGGGAGAGGCTGTTTTCCTGGCACCATCCCGCCAGGACCTTGACCTCTTCCAGGTAGGCCCTCTCGTCGTTGGCAGAGATCAGGCCCACCACCACTGTGTCGTCAGCAAATTTGACGATTGTATTGCTACTCCGCTGAGCCACACAGTCGTGTGTGTACAGGGAGTAGAGGAGGGGACTCAGAACACAGCCCTGGGGGGCCCCTATGTTGAGGGTGATGGATGAGGAGGTGCAGTTGCCTGCTCTCACCACCTGGGGTCTGCCAGTCAGGAAGTCCAAGACCCACTGGCAGAGGTCATAGCCCAAGCCCAGGTCCCTGAGCTTGGCTATGAGTATGGAGGGGACTATGGTATTGAATGCCGAGCTGTAGTCGATGAATAGCATTCTCACATAGTTCCCCTGCCTCTTGTCCAGGTGTGATGCTGCTGTGTGCAGCACATGGGATATGGCGTCCTCCGTGGACCTGTTGGGGCGGTATGCAAATTGCAGGGGGTCCATGTTGATGGGGAGGGAGGAGCAGATGTAGCCCTTTACTAGCTTCTCGAAGCACTTCATGGCTATGGAGGTGAGAGCTACAGGGCGGTAGTCGTTGAGGCAAGCAGGCTTGGATTTTTTGGGTACAGGGATAATAGTGGACTTCTTCAGGCAGGTGGGGATGACAGCCTGTTCTAAGGACAGGTTAAATATGTCAGTGAATACTGGGGCCAGTTGGTCGGCACAGACTTTTAGGACGCGGCCGGGGATGCCGTCTGGACCTGCTGCCTTCCTGATATTCACTTTTTTAAAGGTCCGCCTCACCTCATGCTCTGTTACCCTGAACACTGCGCCTCCATCAGCAGCCGACCCCCCCCCCCCCCATTGCCGAGGCTTGTGAGCTGGTGTTGTTATTACCAGCATCAAACCTCGCATAGAAGGTATTGAGGTCATTTGCTAAGGAGATGTCACTGTTCAATATTCCTTTAATTGTAGGACCGGGGTTCCATTGAGTGTTGTGGTCTAGAGAGAAGCTACAAAAGCTTGGGCTTTTTTGGTTGTCCTAGAGATGACATGGGGGGATATTGGGGAGGGGGGGTCAATGTTTTGTTATCTATGTTCTGTTTTGTTTTTTTGTCTCTGTTTCACATCTTCTCTTGCTCTGAGGTCACACAACTGTTCTTTTTTCATACAGTCTACCTGTGCAAACGTGTATACAGGGTTTTTTATATTTTCCCCAGTGATTCAGGATGGTGACACCCTCCACTACAACCTCGAAAGTTAAGGGTTGCCAAGTCAACCTTATCAGTTGGAATGTCAATGAACCATCCACTCAAGTGTACTAAGGTATTGTCCAGTGGCGGCTCGCCACTAGGGGCGCTCGGGCGCCGCCTCCCCCTGGTTAAAAGAGAGATGAACCAGAAATCTTTTTTTTTGTTTTTTGTTTTATAGCCCTATAAATAATATAAACATGTTTAAAATGAATAATATTTACTCATTTTAAGTATGTTTGTGTTTCCAATGCACAATATAACGTTAATAATATCAAATATAAATAATCGTTTTCCTGAACAGGAAGTGACTCACGTTCCGTTACCGTAGCCTCATTTCTCCTAGCCTTATTTCTCTCGTCTCGGACTAGACGCAATAGCGCTCTGAGTGCCCGTGCACGCCGTGCACTGTTTCATCGCTGTATCCGTTGCAGCCAATCAGTGCGTAACGCGCTGTGCGTTGAAATATGATGTTTATGATGTAAGCCAGGCGCGATTTGAAGCGGTCTAAGCCAGCAGCCTTAGCAGCGTCTATAATTTCCGTAGCCGCATTTCGCGGAGACGCTCTCTGATTGGCCGACGTCAGTTTTTTTTTCCGTAGCCGCATTTCGCGGAGACGCTCTCTGATTGGCCGACGCCAGTTTCTGTTGTAGCTGTTGTGTAACTTGTGTTGTTGTGATGCAGCTATTTGTCTTAGAGCGTGACGGCAAGTTCTTTCGACGGTTAAGCTTAGGCACTCTTTCAAAGTTGGTTAAGGTTAGAGTTTGTTTTAGAGCATGGCAATAGAACGCCAGGTAGTTTGCAGTCTGTTCGACGCGGAAATGGGCAAAGAAATCATCACAGTACTTGTGTTGTGTGGTGCTAACACTTGGCTAACAAGAAGCTATAATATGGCGGATGCAGTCTGGACAGTGGTCTGGATATGCATCAACAGTCTGGGACTGTGGGACAGTGGATTATACACTTTATCAAGCCCTCCTGCCCTGGACGTTTAAACTAAACAGTGAGTCTCTCTCTCTCTCTCTCTCAACACAGCGATGCTGTGTTCCTGTGTCTCCGAGAAATGCGGCTACGGAAAGTATTGACGGTGCTGCTTGCTGAGATGATAATAGCGCTTCAAAACGCGCTGCTGTGTTGTGAACTATAACATTAATTTCGCTGCTGCTGATGCATAATGTATGAATGAATGAATGAATGGTGAGCTGTTTAAAATGACAACATATACATGTGTTAATTATTTTATTGGATTGATCCGAGAGACAGAGAGAGAGATTGCTCCAGAGCATTTATTAACGTTACATTTTCAACTCAACCTAACGTGAACCCCCTGCGACCACCCAACAGTAGATAGTACGGGCCGCCACTGGTATTGTCTCATCTTCTGCACCTTAAGGTGAATATAGCTTTTCTTCAAGAAACTCATCTGAGAAATGCATCCCACTTGAGAATTAAGAGAAATTGGTTTGGTCAATTGTTCCATTCAATATTTAACAATACAGCACGGGGTGCTGCGATTCTCATTCATAGATCTACCCCATTTATTGTCTCAAGTGTAAACACTGATCCACAGGGTCGCTATGTGGTAGTGGTGGGCTCATTATATAATACCCCTCTAATTTTGGCAAATGTATACGCCCCTAATTGGGATGATAGTACATTCTTCAAAAAATTCCTTTACTCCTTGCCCAATGTAGATACGCATCAGCTGATCCTTGGGGGAGATATGCATACCACAATGGACCCAGTGTTAGATAGATCCTCGATAAGAGCCTGTGTTATATCAAAATCCTCTGTGGTCCTAAAGTCCTACTTGGAGTCATACGGTGCTGTTGATGCGTGCCGATCTCTCTATCCATTAGCTAGACAATATTCTCTCCTGTTCACCAAACGTATTCACGGATTGATAATTTTTTTGTTGATCAAAAACTGTTTCCTAATGTTAAGACCTGCACATATAATAGCATAGTAATTTCTGATCACAGTCCCCGTACTTTAGAGCTCAACTTTCCAAACCAGCACTCGGCTTACACGTGGCGCCTTAGTCCTCTACTACTGTCAGATAACGGTTTTGTCCAACATATCTCGGAGCAAATTGACATTTTCCTTGAAACAAATATGACTGCTGATGTAACATTCGGCACTATTTGGGAGAGCTTAAAGGCATTTCTACGGGGCCATATCATTTCGTATTGTTCGTTTATCAGAAAGCAGAAAGAAAGGCGCTTAACTGAACTAGCAGATCTCATTAAGAAGCTGGATCAGCAGCACTCAATGGCACCGTCGCCAGATCGTTATAAACAAAGACTAAACTTACAAACGGAATTCAATCTACTCTCCACTAAGCAGACGGAACAGCTGATGCACAGATCCAGACAGTCATGGTATGAGCATGGGGACAAACCATCCAAGATTTTAGCTGACCAAATTTGTAAATCGGAAGCTTTGCACATGATCCCTGAAATCGAAACCCAATCTGGACACCCCTCTAAGGACCCTAAAGTAATAAATGAGAGTTTCCAACATTTCTATTCGAAACTTTATAATTCGGACTTGTTAAACAACCCTGAAGTGTTTGATGCATTTTGTGGGGACCTGGTGTTTCCAATTTTGGGGGACGATGACAGAAGTGAACTTGATCAGCATATCACCTTAGAGGAAATTAAATTGGCGATCAAATCAATGCAGTCTGGTAAATCACCCGGTCCAGATGGCTTTCCGGTGGAATTTTTTAAGGTATTTAGTGACAAATTGTCTCCGCTCTTGCTGGACATGTACTCGGAATCCTTCAACTCAGGGTGTCTGCCTCCTACTCTCCAGCAAGCGACAATTTCACTTCTGTTAAAATCAAACAAGGACCCATTGCAATGTTCGTCGTATCGCCCAATATCACTTTTGAATGTCGACTGTAAAATACTATCTAAAACTCTAGCTCTCAGATTAGAACATGTGTTACCTTCTATGATATCCCCGGATCAGACAGGATTTGTAAAGGCCAGACAGGGCTTCTTTAATTTACGTAGGCTATATTTTATACACCGCTTCACCCTTGACACCTGAGATTGCTCTGTCACTAGACGCCGAAAAGGCGTTCGATAGGGTGGAGTGGGACTATTTGCTTTTTACTCTTGGAAAATTCGGTCTAGGTGAAAGGTACATTTCGTGGGTAAGGCTCTTGTATAACTCGCCCATGGCATGTGTCAAGACAAACAATGTATGCTCCCCCTATTTCCCACTGAATCGTGGAACCAGACAAGGATGCCCATTATCCCCTCTCCTGTTTGCAATTTCTATAGAACTTTTAGCTATGAAGTTGCGAGCGGAAGACAGGATCAGGGGAATCCATAGGGCTGGCCTAGAACACAAATTATCCCTCTATGCTGACGACCTGTTACTTTATGTGTCTGACCCCTTGGAATCGCTTCCCCATGCTCTTACCATTTTCAGAGATTTCGGCTGTATCTCTGGATATAAATTGAACATGCATAAAAGCGAGTTGTTAGCCGTTAACAGTGAAGCTGAGGAGATCTCATTTGAGGCATTTCAATTTAAGGTAGCGGATCATCTGACTTATCTAGGCATCAAGGTCACTCGCTTACATAAAAATCTATACGAGAAAAATTTCGCACCACTCCTGGAGCGTACTAAATCAGATCTTCAAAGATGGGATAGGCTTCCTTTGTCACTAATTGGTCGTGTTAACGTTGTTAAAATGAATGTCCTGCCCAAATTTTTATATATCTTTCAGTGCGTCCCAGTTTATTTACAGAGACAATTCTTTGACACACTAGATAAACAGATCTCGGCATTCATTTGGAATGGCAAACTTCCAAGGATTAGGAAGCCATTTTTACAAGAGGCGAAACGGTCAGGGGGGCTGGCCTTGCCAAATTTTCAATTTTATTATTGGGCAGCAAACACACTCAATATTCTTTACTGGATGGGGGATCGGTCGACTGAGACTCCAGCGTGGTTGCATATTGAGTCCTCCCACTGCGGAAAAACCTCATTGCAAGCTTTGATTAGTTCAGCCCTTCCGTTAAAATTGGATGCATACCGATATAACCCGATAGTGCATCACTCTCTTTGAATCTGGATACAATGTAGGAAAAGGTTCGGTCTACAATCAATGTCGTCTCGGGCACCAATCCCTTGCAATCATATGTTCCCACCGTCCCTATTGGACTCTGCCTTTAAGATCTGGAGCGATAAGGGTATATCTAGTTTTAAAGATCTGTATATTGACAATGTTTTTGCCTCATTTACTCAGCTGACTCAAAAGCATGACATCCCTCGGACTCATTTCTTCCGCTATATGCAAATCCGTGACTTTGTACGCAACAGATGTCCTCAATTTCCCAACATGCCTGAAAAAACTACTTTAGATGAATTTCTAGATGTTAATGTATACAGAAGGGGAGCGATTGGAGTATTGTATGATATATTGTCGCTACATTCCCCCTCTCTCACTATTATCAAATCACATTGGGAGGATGATTTTCGGATGAACAATGGCAATCTATTCTCCGGAATGTTCACTCTTCCCCAATATGTGCCAGACATGGGCTCCTACAGTTTAAGGTAAGGTTTAAGGTCTGCATTTCTCAAAGGAGAAGTTGGCTAAGTTTTATCCAGGGACAGATCCTTTGTGCAATAAGTGCAAGACGATGACGGGCTCTCTCGTTCATACATTCTGGACGTGTCCAAATTTATATAACTATTGGACATCTATATTTGATACTTTTTCTGTAATATTTGGAACCAAAATTGACCCTTCCCCTATAATCGCAATCTTTGGAGTGGCACCAGAGGATATGCCTATTCACATAAAACACTCGAAAATTGCTTTTTCTACCCTAATTGCTAGGCGTTTAATACTTATGATGTGGAAGCAGGAGGCCTCTCCCACACATGTCCAATGGACCAGAGATGTAATGGGGTTCCTACACTTGGAAAAGATGAGATGCACCTTAGGAGGCTCTACGGATAGATTCTATAAGACATGGCAACCTTTTTTGACGTATATGGAGAATGAAAGGTTGGGTACACTTCCATAGTTGACTCTATGAGACTATGTTGAGACCTCGGGGCAAGTTGAAGATGTGAATGTGTTTTTGTTTTGTTATGTTTGCATTTTACTTATTTCTGTTAGTTCAGTGTTTGCCTAATGTGAGTCTGAGTTGAACCTGGGAGGGGGGGGGGGTGGGCTGGTGGGAGGGAACTGGTGGGGGGGGGGGGGGGGGGGAAAGAACCAAAGTGGATATCTCTCTGTTTGACACTGACCATATCCTGTATGTATCCATGCTGGTTGAAAATGAAAATTAAATTATATAAAAAAAAAAAAAAAAAAAAAAAAGATTTCCTACCCCATATCCATATTGTGTTTTTCTGCACTGTAATACATGTCCAAATAAAGACTTCTGTTATATCTTCATATGTTGTCCTGTTGTGGTACTGTGTTGGGAACCTGTGGAGACTGGTCCAGGTCGATTTCCTCTACATAATAATAATAAATTGTATTTGTATTGCACTATTCGTTCACTAGGATCCCAAGTGACATGTGACAATAGGGAGGTGTAGTCTGACGTCACTTTGCCCGCCTGCGAGGTCCACCCGTACTATAGGGATTTATCATTGGGAAAATGGATTATCGGCTATTGTAACAATTCTGCCTCATGAACATTGAAAAGCGTTCCATTTTTGCACAAAATGAGTTCCCTTCTATCACTAACATTATTGTTTAAGGTTTAATTTTTGGTTGAAATACAATTCTGTGATTTTCTTTTACGATTAATTGCGAATATTTTCATGTTGAGCAATAGATTGTGGATGAATACGCACAGAAATGTACACCATGCAAATGTTCATGCTTTATTTGTTTTAAACAAGACGATTTAGAAATGGGCAATGGGGAAATACGTTGCAATTTTGCGAGGTGGACCGGCCGGAAACAGCAATGACGTAACCACTACCTCCCTAAGGCATCCCTCCTCTCTTGTCAGATCTGCCCTTTCCATTGATTCCTTCAAGCCCAGGCTCAAAATATATTCTTTAGCATTAGGTCGGAGCCCAGAGCACAGTAAGAAAGAGTGCGGAAACCGAAAAGCTGTGTGGCTGGACATTTGCACAGAACATTTGCATTTACATTTAGTAATTTATGCAGCATACACACTACACAACTTTACAGATCGTATGTGCACTGTTCTGTTCACACAACACAACTCAATCGGGGATCTTGAAGTCATTGTGATGTTGTTGTGGTTTAAGACAAGCGACAAGGGTTTACACATTACACACTCTTTCACCAGGAGGAATCCCTGACAAGTCTGTCTGATCTCCAAACTACGCTTTGTCATGAAAACACAGGTGATTTGTTTTGGCCAGGGGAATACACTGGAGAAAGCACAAGGCAAGGTTTCAGCAGTTTCTCTTTTTCTGTGAGAGAAAAAGCTAGCAGATAAAAAAGCCAACTTGTCAACCACATTTAAAAATGTCCCTAAAATCCTGAATCACAACTAATAGAGACACTCATGTCTCATAGCAGGGTCATTGAACATTGCAATAGGTGGAATGGTTTAATATTTTTTCTTATTCAGACAAGACAGCTTTTATATTGACAGTTTCTTCATTCTGTTTGCGGTCCCTCACTAGTTCAAAGTCAATGTAACACGACCACAGCAGAATGGTCTGTCTTTTTCTTTTCTCTTTCTCTCTCTCGTGTCTTGTGCTTTCATGTGTAGCTCATTGCTTTCCCCCGACAGGGTCCAGATATTTAACATGCTAGATCTGTCGGGTGTCTGCCAGGGGCGGATTTAGGATTGTAGGAGATCCGGGGCTTAGCCCAGATGGGCCCCCTTAATTTTTTTTTTTTTTTTTGTAATTTTTTTTTTTTTTTCAATAAAAAAAAGGGGTGGTTTGGAGGGGGTCATGCACGACCCCCTCCACGACAGATCTTTTTTGAATTTAATGAACCTGTACGTGCAATTTCCTGCAATATAGACCCTCCAATCTTGACCAATAAAGCTGCTCTTTTCACTATAAAACTCAGTTAACCATAACGTAGTTATGGTTAGATTTATATATTGGGGGGGATATATCATATTTTTCATATAATCAAAAAGTGGTGGAGCAAGATCATACCTTTGCTCCCCCAAGTTCAATAGTGGGAGAGCAGAGATGCTCCGAATGCTCTTATGGCCAGGCGTCTATGATTCACTGATACAAAGTAAAATAGTGCAGTGCAATAAAATAGTTAGTAAAATAGAATAAAATAATGCAATAGTGCATTGCAATAAAATAGTTATCATCGTATTTTTTCGGGAGGCCGGTAAGGAGTGCATTACAGCAGTCGAGTTGGCTTGAGATAAAGGCATGGATCTGGTTTTCAGCGTCCTTTTGATTTATAAATGGCCGTACTTTAGCTATGTTTCTAAGGTGGAAGAATTAAGTTTTTGTCAATTTGTTGATTGTGATTTAAAGCTTAGGTCTGAGTCTACCATAACACCAAGACTTAACTCACTCAAATACAGTTAGCAGCTGGATAGACCACAGATGGAAATTAGCTTCTTCTAAATCTGGTGCAAACATATTTTCATGTAACAATGATGAATTGTAAAAAAAAAAAAAAAAAAAATATATATATATATATATATATATATATATATATATATTTTTTTTTTTTAAATAGATTCAGGGCTTTTCAGAATACATCCGGGGCTTGAGCCCAGCTAGCCACCCCCTAGCTCCGCCCCTGGACTGTCTGCGACAAATCAGAGAGTCACTTGGGTCATGTCTTGGAACAATTCCCACATAGCAACCGAGCGCCGACATGCATGCGCAGTGCAAATAGTTGCGTCTGATTACATTTTTGTGTCTGCAATCTGAAAAAAGCTGTTGGCGAGCGCAAATCAGGGCTATAATTGTGTAGTCTGAACTTGGCATTATCTAACACTTCTATCCAAAGCGACTTAAACATTGTGTACAACAAGTCAGCAGGAGGGGTGATATTGTATAGGCATATTAGCATAGCAGCACAGGAGGTAGTAGTATAGGCAATGGCATAGTAGCATAGTACATATATAGTAGTATATAAACAGTAGTATAGTACATAGTAGTACATTTTTTAATTATTATTATTTTTATTCAGATATTGATTGAAACAGTGTGTTTTTAGTCAACGGCAGAAGATTGGGCGGGTTTCAGCGGTCCTGACTGTGGAAGTCACTCTCAGAAAGCCTCACAGAGAAGCCCCTCTCCTTCTAACATCAGCACAGTCCTTTGTGGTCACTAGGACAGGTAGTCAGAAAGTGGGCAAGATGGGATAAGATAGTCATTAGCTTCCTCATCTGTACGAGAGGAAAGAACCCTCAGTGAACTGTGTCTGCTGAGCTGTGGTGCCGCTGGGCCTGGCTCTCCCGTGGCTGTTCCTGGTTATCACCTCACGATCCAGCACTCAAGACGTCACCGCTCAGCAGTCACTGCTGAACTCTTCGATGCCTGCTCCCTTGCCCATGGGAGGGTGATGTCACTGGACAAACCATTTCCAATTGTTTAGTGTTTAGTCTCTTCAACTTGAGGACCGGGAAAGGGGAGTTGGCTGCTTGGGTGCTCACTAGTGTTGTCACGATACTGGAATTTCGACTTCGATACGATACCTTGAAAAGTATCGATACTTCGATACCATTTCGATATAATTTTTTATTTTTAAATTTTTTTTAAACAAATTTTGCTTTTGTTGCTGGTTGATTCTCCTCAGCTTCTCTCTGGTACTATAAGAGAAGATAACTATAACACTTTTAAACCCTTTGTTTATCTTTAGATCACACATTTAAAAATAACTGTTCATCTCACTTCAATAATTTTTATTGCAAATGCAGAACATGGTATTTTCTCAAGCAGACAGATGTAAACACTGTAATCTGTGTTGCATGTACCTGACAAACTGAACTGTTTGTATTACAGTTAGTAACAGTTTCGATTTTTATTTAAAGATAACGAGAGCGAGCGAGAGAGAGAGAGAGAGAGGTAGCGGTAGATAGAGAGAGAGACAGAGAGAGAGAGAGGTAGATAGAGAGAGAGAGGGAGAGAGAGAGGTAGCGGTAGATAGAGAGAGAGACAGAGAGAGAGAGAGAGAGAGAGAGGTAGCGGTAGATAGAGAGAGAGACAGAGAGAGAGAGAGAGAGAGAGAGAGAGAGAGGGAGAGAGAGAGAGAGAGAGAGAGAGAGAGAGAGAGAGAGAGAGAGAGAGAGAGAGAGAGAGAGAGAGAGAGAGAGAGAGAGAGAGGTAGATAGAGAGAGAGAGATAGAGAGAGAGAGGCTATGCTCGGAGCATTTTAGTAACGTCACATTTTCAACAAGATTGCTGCTATTTAAACACTTGATGGAAACGGGGTAACGTTAACCTTATGTCGACTGTAGTATTGTATGACCTCGACATAACGTTTAAACGTTAACGTTACTCCGTTTCCATGCAGTATTTATAACGGTGGCCAGCTAAGCTAACGTTAGCTGGTAGCTGTAACGTTACAACGAATCAGCTGTTGATATTATGTGCCATCAGTAGACAACGTATCATGTATTAAACTAGAGTTAATGGTTTAATGCTTCAGTCACAGTGACGTTGAAAGAGCAGCTGTCACGAACCTCTTTCATTTATTTATGGAGATCCGCGCTGGCACTGCTAAAATGTTTGTTTACTAACTGAAGACGGGTCTGTGAGGGGGAGGGCTGGACTCGGAGCAGCCGGAGGGGCAAGCGCGCTCTGAACAGCGCGTCATCAACTTGCTGTAGAACACTCGCCAGCTGTTACCGATACTGCAGAAAGTATCGGTATTTCGGGAAATGAGTATCGAAGCCGTTTTAAATATTCAGTATTGATATGTATCGATACTTCGATATTTTTGACAACACTAGTGCTCACTGATAAGAATAGTGGGGTCCCAAACCCATTTATGTCCATTAGCTGGTGCCGTGGCTCCCAGCTAACTTTCCTGGGGTCCACACAACATAATACATAAAACAATTAATGCATAGATCGATACAAAAGATAAAAACAAGGATCTACAGCAAGTAAGCTACTTTCACAGATGCTATAGATAGAAATAAAAAACAAAGCAATTAACTAAAACATACAATAAATACCCATTTGTAAAGATACAAAATGAGAAAACGTGTAGGCTAATAGGCAAAAACCCATACACAAATGCAATACAGACATTAAGGCAACAGCTGAAAGTGTGATTTGAGTTTATTTTAAAAAATCGATTTACTAAAAGTGTAGAGATAACTAGGTAGGTTGTTCCAGAGTGTTATGCACCTATAAATAAAAGACCGCTTTAACCTCTTAACACTTTGGTTGCCACTTGTTAACATGGTAAAACGTGGTTGAATGCCAGCACCCACTTCAATGATAGCGTTGTGAATGCATAATCTCTGTCTTAAATTATGGCTATGTGTCTAATCTAATCTGTTGCTGGCATTCAACTGGCGGCATGAACTAACGACAAAACGCGTCCATGGCACTCAAAGTGTTAACAGGCGCCCCCAAAATTGGCCATTTTAGTTTTAGTTTTTAAGGACTGCATACTTTTTTTGCAAACCAAAATACTATACTTTATATACTTATAGCCTACCACATGCATGAGCCTGGGCCCTCATTTATCAATGGTGCGTACGCACAGATATGTGCGTAACCCGCGCGTACAATCATTTCTAAGCAAAGTGTGTGACTTATCAATTTGAACGTGTGCTTGACTTTATGCGTATATTTACGCACAGCTCGGAGCATGCGTACCTGGCGCCCGGCGGTAGAATATTATTATTGCAATGCGGAAATAAGCTTCCATGCATTAGTTTCAACACTGGCGTGTTCTGTAGTATGACCCGTAATTCATTATAGTTCATTGTAAAATAGCGACAGTAGTGTTATTATTGTCAAACCCTATAAATATAGCATTTGGAATAAGTATTTCTTTCCGAATGAATGCAGCATGGTTTATATATAGGGTTATCGGAATAAATGGGGTGCACTGACTGCGCTCGCGGGGAACTGTTTTCCGGCACGGTCCATCGTGATATTGGAGATGGATCGAGCAATAGACTGTTACCACCCATGTAGCTGTCAAAGCTCCATCCCAAATGCAGTTATGTGAATAGAAAGGTTCATGTATATGCTCTTGTATTATTGTTTATATAGGCTACCTAATACCGACATCAAAATAGATTGTATACCTCTACAAATCATATGCAGGTAGAACATTTACGGAAAATCCGTCGCGATTTGGAATTAAATTGACGGAGAACTTTAATCCCTGGGTATTAATCGAATGAAACGAAGAAAAAGCAGTCATATTCCAGCATGGTTATTAATGACACCAATGGCAAACAGTGGTTAATGGTCTTTATTAGTGTTTGCGCTGCCCAGGCAGCAATGGTCTTTAGGAAGTTAATCATATCCGACTGTTTCCGACATCACCGTGTACATGTCTGTCAGCCTGTCGCGTATTTTTCCCAGGCGTTCGCTCGGCTTAGTCCACTTTTCCACATTTCATGGGGGTGTTTCATTACCATATATGGTTAATTACGGGCGGTTCTATATGCAAAATATGTAAAACCGTGCACGAGCGAGGAGCGTAGATCAAGTGATATTTATCAACACAGAGTACTTGCAGGTGTGCGTGGCACACGTCTACGCACGTGTGATAAATCCAGATTTTTATGTACCTACACACATTCTAAATTCTGTGCTTAAGAACGAAAATAGAATACTTTCTAAGAATTGTTGATAAATGAGGGCCCAGGTCTCTTTTAAAAGATAACATTCTGAAGTTTCTGATACAATAAGGAAAACTCACCTTTAGTGCTAATGAAATAGAATAACATAGGTCTGAACTTGAGTTGTAGAAAAACGTGTTACTCACGTTTTCTGTAGTAGTTAGTAGTCCAGAAGTAGTATTTCCCCAGAAATTCATGTGGCTTAAAAAACTCACGAGAACCATAGCCTGGAGCCTTATGTAGTACATGTCCAAATTTCATAAAGATCCGTCCAGAAATGAGTGATTAGGAGTGATTCTGGTAAACTGTGTACAAAAGAAAAGCTCTGTTTTATCATAGACTTTTTTTCTCATAGACTTTTTTTCACCTAGATCCCTGATTCGTACATCCCCAGGTGGGGTATCATTGGGAAGCCACACGCATTGGCTACAACCCTGTTCAATCATTTCCGAGATCGCCAAATGCTTGACGGAACTAGAGCCCCAAGAGTTGGGAGTAGTATTTGCGCAATACCGTGTACTTTGCGTTTACTTCTGTGTACACGAGAACCGCTGAACGGATTTTGTCACCTCAAAGGGTTATCGACAGGCAACAAATGGGGCTTTAATTCGATATATATTGTATTACAAAATATGCACACCCGAGCCAGTAGAGGTCGCCAAAGTGCCGGTGGGCAAATCGTCCTCAAGAGGGCCCTCATGTGGGCCCCCGCTTGCTAACATTGGTTCAAGGACGAGGGTGTACATACTGACCATTTCTGGCCCCTCTCGTATTATGGTCCTGTATAGAGCTTCTGTAAACAAGTTGCTCAAACACAAAATATGGAGTCTTACTGTTAATAACTGATTTACACAATACAAGTGAGGTAGAGTCTAGACGATAACCTTTTTTCAACTGTGAGCCAGGAGAGACCAGTATGCATACGGTTCACATTGGACCTTAGTGAGCAACCCAAAGCCAACCGTGCTGCCCTGTTCTGGACTACTGTACCTGTAGTCTCCTGGTCTCATCTTTGGTGGCAGATGACCAGATCACAGAACAATAATCAAGATGACACAAGACTAGACTCTGAATAATCTGATGAAGAAGAGGACGATCAACAAAAGAAGCTAAACAATTTAGACCTAAAACGCCTCCTAATAATGCATTATATAGCCTGTATACACACAAATGTGTTTCCCGGTTTCAATGGGTTAAAGACTTAAGGCGATTAGTTTCTGTGTGCATTGTAGGCTATGCCTTATAGCCGATTTGAGCACTTGGCATTGTAGTATAATTACCATTACCATTACCATTAAGTGTGTAACTTTCCTCTCACAAGTAAAATGAGTGAATTGGTGTGCACTGCAGTGGAAAGCATGTTCATTAGCTTAGAGCCTGTGGCTTAAACTTGGATCAACCTTAGATTGTTGTAGCCCCTCAGTGTAACGCAGTGGCGTCATTTCAGTAAAAGGCAAGGTATGGCGAGGAAGGGGGTGGGGGGGGGGGGGGGGTGAAGGGGGGGTTTCTATACAATTCAGTTATATGACATTTAGGTATGACACAGGACTACACAAGCATTTTTAGTATAGAAATGTGTCAACAGACTAAAGCAGGGAACCACAATATTTTGCATACGAATTATGCAGAATGTAATATCATAACTGTCTATTACTTTTCTTGCAATTGAGCCAATTTTCCTTAGGTACGGTTTTGAGGTGTGTGTTCAACAGAATGTAGTATCAAAAACACATTCACAAAAAGTATGGGTTACTGAATGCTGAACTGCACTATTATAATCACTAAGCCAGACCTTACCGGTGTCCCTGTATCACTTGTCTCTGCTGCCCTTTGATTAAAAAACGTCCCTATGTCCATTTTCCTTTTTTTTGGGCATATTTCAGTTAGTCACAGTAAAAGTCACCTAGTAAAAGTGAGATAACTGACTATATCAAAACATGCTAGGGCTGTACCGAATAGTTCGAAGCTTCGTTCATAATGTTGACATTCAAATTCTAAATCAACATAAAATTTATTTTTTTTCTTTTTTGCCAAGGTACTGTATGGCGAGTGCCATACCTTGCCATACCAAAATGACGCCCCTGGTGTAACGGTGTCCCCTGAACCTGTCGTCTCTTTTAACTGTGGAAGAAATAAATTATGCTTGTTTGTTCTCTATGCTCTGTGACATAGACCTTTGGTCAAAAAGGTGGTGGCAACATCACTGTAACCGCGGTGTGTATTTGGCTACCTTCAGGTCTTGGTTCATTACAGTACCACGAGGCAAGAGTCCATTAGGAAATACCAGTCTCTTTAAATGGAGTCTCTATGGAAATAAATGGAAGGATTGACCTGAGGCTAGTTACGGTTGCTGAGTGTGAGGTTTTGTCCGCTGCCCACCCACTCGCTCCGTTCCTTTAAGGTATTTTGTTAATTAATTGCATTCCGCGCCTCACGCTTATTTCCTGTAAGATGCCGTTTGATTGGTGCTCTCCCAACCAAACGCTTCTGGAGCAATGATCAATTTCATCCCGCAGCTGTCACAGCTTGTCATTTAGCGCCCCGTGGCTTTAAATACCCTGATCTCCCTAATACCGATGTTGGATCGTTTTGAATATTCCCTGCATCTGCCTTTCTTTCCCGTTCGCTGTCTGTTGCTCTCCAGGAAGTGAAGTATCCCTTGGAGAACTTGATTCCCCGTACGAAGCTACGCCTCGTTTATCTGCCCGCTTTACGCGTTGCGCTTTGGTGAGTTTTTGAAACAGTCTTTTTGGATCACCCGTTTTTTGTGTGTTTGTGAAAAACCGAAGAGATCCCGTTTTGTTATACTGTTCTCACCTATTTTTTGTTGTTGGATTTACTCTTTGGATTACCGTATTGTTTTTTCTCTGGACTCTGCTAACTGTGTGTATCACACCGAAGATCAAGTCACTTGGATATTAATTTGGATCAGTCACCTCTCTGTTATCTGTTGTGCGCTGAGCTAACTGGGATTCTCTCTCTCCCTCCGTGTTCCATCTGGAGTGTATGCTGGGGGGATCTGCAGAGCGGCTCAGACGTCACAAGCAAATTCCTCACCAACACCGTCTGGGAGAATCTGCAGAGCCGCAAGACATTCTTCACATGCCAGATTCCCCGTTTGTTCTGTTTTCCACCTAATTCAATCTTGTGACTCTGAGAATAAACACGCCCTTGTTTTTGGCTAACTCTGAAAACAACTCTCTCTGTGCCGTTGCGTTTGGGGTCGGTTACAAACCATAACACTGAGCTGTCATCGGGCATATCTCCATTCCAGGATGGAGTTCAGTGAAGGGTCAGTTGACTATAGGAGTGGGCAGGTGTGGGAGAATCCTCCCGGATCAATGAAGGTAGACCGTCAGGTATACTTGGTTAAACAAAGGTTTATTCAGAGTAAATATAGCTGGATGACTGGACCTGGACAGTTGCCTCCTGTCCCCAGGTGAGCTCCAGAGTCCACTCAGGCTCTTTATAGGGGAGAGAGAGGGGAATTCTGGGTAGAATGGCTAGGTTCAGGATTGGAGGAGGTTTAGGGTGAATTAGAGGGGGGGGGATTAGGAGGAGGAGGGGTGAGGTAAGGAAGGGGGGAGGGGGGGGGGTCAAGGTCAACTTTATTTATATAGCACATTTAAAACCAACCGAAGTTGTACCAAAGTGCTTCACAATATAACACAGAGAAATACTAAAAATACAATATAAAAAATATATACAAAATACAGTATACACACAATCAAAAGCTGCAATACATTAAAACAATATAAAAAACTAAGAAATACAAAAAAAAAATACAAATACAGTATACACAAAATCAGAAGCTGCAATACATTAAAACAATCACGACACGACCAGGAGGCTTACTAAGCCTCAAAACGCCAAAGAAAATAGGTGAGTCTTTAGCTGAGCCTTAAAATTCTCTAGGGTCTGAGCAGACCTAATTTGTAGTGGAAGACTGTTCCACAGTTTAGGGGCAGCCACTGCAAAGGCTCGGTCACCTTTTGTTTTTTGCCTAGACCTTGGGACATCTAAAAGTAATTTGTTTGATGACCTCAGTGCTCTAACTGGGGTGCAAGCATGGAGAAGTTCAGCTAGGTACTGAGGGGCCAACATTTGTGATCCAGTTTGTGCCATAGTGAAAGTTAAGGGACTAGAGGCGGAAAAAAAAGTTCACGGGCTGGTCCTCCGGTAAGAGTCGGTGCTGACCCCAGGATGAGATTAGTACATTCCCTGGGGTCGGAAGGGTGTGCCTAGGTGCTGGGAATATGCAAATAGCCCTTGTAGAAGTGGAGCTATATTCCATGCACCTAAGCATACGTTTTATGTAGATTTTCACATCGGGGTGGCAGGTTAAAGGGATCTAATATTAGGGTCTGTGAAAAAACTGGAGATTGCGTGCAACAGGGGCTTGAGCGGCTGCAGATCGGGCATATTAAATTAGGCAATTCGCGGGTAATGGATTTGGAGTGATGACAATCGCGAGATTAACCTGCGCCGCGTTGTGTGGGGAAGGAAGACAGACGTTCAGACACCCAAATGTTAAGGAATGCCTAATGTTTTGTGTAGATGCAAATGAGGTCCGGCCGGCCTGAAAGTTGAAAAGATAGGGATTAAACGATACATTTGTTCTGGAACGGTTTAGACTAGGAGACGTTTCGCCCTGAACGAGCCCAAGCACGACGCTGGCTAACTAGGTAATAATTATAGATGGGGGGAGATATGGGTAATAGTAGGCGATCGTGGGGGTTCGTTCACAAATTGATGCGACAATTCTGGCGTAATTAAATCCGGTAATAATGATAATCTGTGCTACATTAGTCCGGTTGAGAGCGGTGGCTAGGCTAAGCGACGATAGCTGTGCGCGCTGGTGTGATGGCTTGGTGTTAAGTAATGGGATGTTTTATGTCGGGGTAAGTAGAGGAATATGGGCGATATGAAGGTTTAAAGTAGGTCGGGCTAATTTAGGTTTAGATTCCATGTATTGCTGCAAAACTAGTGACGTTTTGTGCTCTGGGGGACTTGTTTTCCGGGTGCACACTAGGATTTGTAAACACGGTTGCCGGGGGTCGCTGGCTGATGACGTGACCTAGAGGAAAACTAGTCTGTTGATGGACTAGGATGTGCGGGGCGAGACGTTAAGTTTATATTAGTTTTGGACGGTGGATTAAGCGCTTATTAAAGTAGATGGATCGACCACATGATGACGCCGAGGTGCACTTAGTGCTGAGAAGCTTAGCGACCAGGTAAAAAGAGTACTTCAGAAACCGATGCTGAGCGGAGCTAACCTCGAGTTGCTATTTTTGGTAAGTTAATATTTCAGTGTGTTAAATGTTAACTATGTTGGAGGACTCGTGTAATGTTGCTATCAAATAGGATCCGAGAGATGATATATACTGCGTGACACGTGGGCTTTGTTGGAAAAAAAGTGGGTTAAAACAGACGATTTGTGGTGATATATACTGTGCACGCTAATTAGCCAGCGGGCTAGCATGAACTAGCCGGTCGGCAAAACAGTACTAGGTGCGTGCTGGAACAGCGTGGGGTTTAGTGCGCTGCGATCGGATAGATAGGTATCGAACGGTGTGACGAGTCTGTGATGATGGATGTAATGTTTATAAGATACGATTGGCTTTGTGTAGATGTGTGGGTATGTGTGTCGAATGTTGTGGGTGGCTAATGCTTGCGTGTCCTCTCTGTTGGATGGGATATGAATGAATGAATGAATGGATGGGTGAAGGACGCTGTTGAATGTGTGTGTATGGCGTTATGAACGTGTGTAGGACCGGGGATGGGTTTACCTGGGAGTGAGGAGAACTGTGGTTGTATGCGTTGTAATATTTTCTTTGGGTTGTGTGCTGAGCGGGGAAGATTGTATGCGTGGCGCTGATGACGTCATGTTATAGTCTTTTCCGGACGAATGTATAGTTGTTGTCTTCGTGAAGCTGTGAGCTGTGAATGTATTGCATATGGGGCTCGATAATACAGGGTTTAATACATACTGTGGATATAGACAAATTCTGCACTTAGAGCATGATAGGCTACAAATACTGTAATCTCTCTCTGTCGCTTAGTACATAGAGGTTTGGGTTCCGGGGTATCAGCTTTCCAACTGTAGGGAGAACAATATGTATTTATCATAATTTTTTACTGTCTTGTTTCGACCATTGATAGTATGCACCGCAACAGTATACTAGAACAATGCATAACGGTTATCATAATCACCTTTTATAGCAGTTTTTATATAGACCACTAGGTTAACGGTTAATTATTTTTTTATATGTATGCATTAGCCACTAGGTTAATGCCCCATTAGGCATCACCGCAGCGACAACTAGTCTTCCTGGGGTCCACTCACAACTAGAACAGTACATACATACATAAAATGATAGTAGCATACATTTGAAGATGTATTCCAATATTCCGACATATAGAAGTAGTTCCGGATATAATTACAGTACACAGACAGAGTATTGGGTCAGAGAAGATGCTATAAAAGGGATTAAAACTTTCAGGCAGTCATGTCTTTACAGGGTAGACTACAGTATCTGTGTTTTTCTTTTATGTAACCTAATTTCTTTTTTTCCCTCAGTGCTCTTTTCAAATTATTTTTAAGAACTTATCTTACTGGTTATCCGAGTTGCATGTACTGGCGGTTTATTCCAATATGACATGGCTCTATATAACACAGTTTTCTTTGCTACATTGGGTTTTGGTAGGAGCAGTGTGAGCGTTTCCCTACAGGCATGCACTTTGTTGTAGCCAGTTATCTGTTAATTATGTAGTATAGCCCTTCTTATAGGTAATGCTGGATCTGTTTAAAGACGGCACCTTCCATGATTTTGCTTAATACTGGCAAGATACTAATAGGTTAATCCGGTGAACCAACAGATCACATTGGCCAACATTTTCCTTACGGAGTGGAGCCGAAGTGGTTTCTTTCATATTCTGCACAGTTGTGAGAGGGATGTGCTTTAGGCTGGCGGTGACAGACCTTTGATTGTGTGTCAAAGGGCTGTGGGAATTCAAGAAGGTGTGGTGTTCAGGTTCCGTGGTTTATG
This sequence comes from Notolepis coatsorum, assembly GCF_963971535.1. Lineage (NCBI taxonomy): Eukaryota > Metazoa > Chordata > Actinopteri > Aulopiformes > Paralepididae > Notolepis > Notolepis coatsorum. The sequence goes on along the minus strand of NC_140184.1, from coordinate 59,952,052 downwards.
ACATGGACGGCTGGACACTGCATAGGGGACAGGGAATTGGGGGTAATGATGCCTCTAAAAATGTATTTTTCTCCTTGTTGGATAGTGTGAGGAGTTGTGGGTCACCAGGCTACGCTGGTGTCCAGGAGGAGTGTTGGAATAATTATAAATAATTGTAATAAGATGTTATGTGAAGCAGAAAATGAAATATTAAATGCATATTTTAATTGTGATATTAAGGAGTAGGAGTAAATTAATTTTATTTTTCCCATAGTAGGATATGGTTAGTAAACAGACGTAAGGAGAATGTTAGAAATAATAGGCCTCTGTGACACTAACTGTGATGATTGTCTTTAAGGAGGACCAAAAGCGATACCGGAGCGGGCGGAGAGATTAATGCAATATTTTGTATACCTCTGAGATTCATGCGAGGGGCCACGACAAAGTGATTGGAAATCCAGAATTTTCCAGCTGGAAAGACAATGGAGAAAAACGAAGCTAAGGCCTTTTGCTATGTTCAAATAAATTACAAATCTCTCTGTAGTTTTATTAGAGTAAAAAGCCCAGTATTCTGAGAAAGTAAGACACTAGAACGGAATAAAGTGGGAAGTGACACTGACATTAAGTGTATGTATGTTTTCTTTTGTCTTGACAGGTTCTTGGTGAGGAGAGGGGAGATTCTGATGGCTCCAATACCAACCAGGACATAAAACGGCTATAGAAGCCTGGGGGTATTGTATGAAAATAGGAAAGTTATCAGTTCCTGTCTGCACCAGTAAAACCTATAAGTGTGGGTGACCTTAACCCAAGTTGATAGATAAATGAACATAGAGGAACTTGTTTTGACAAACGGTAATATTACAAGGATGTCTGAGATGGTGAGAATGTCAACTTAAGAGCAGGTTAACCTTGTAAAGACCTTGTTAGAGGCGACTGGAGACTTAGACAGGTCAACAATAATAAGCCCCGTTGACAATCTGTCCATTTCAATAACGGGTAATAAAACGGTAGGGGAGAAGAAGAAATTGCCAACATTGTTCAGGTCAATACAGAGGCTTGTAGAGAAGTGCAAAATTAAACAGAATGTGGGGAAAAAAGAGTGTCGACAGACTTTGATATACTTATTTACACAAGTAGAGCCGAAACAAAAAAAGAAGCCACGATGGGCAAGAGACCAATACAGGGCCAAAGGTGAGGGAAAGCCAGTGTACCTCTGCAAACACTCCTCAGACAGTGTTGCCTAGTGAGGTTAACCTGATAGATTTGGACATGGCAGACTCCCATCGTGGGACAAACACGGTGGAGAGAATTGAAGTGACTACTTTGACTCCTACACAGGGGGTCAATGAGGAGGGGCAAGCGGGAATAACTGTTTCAGTCCAACCGGTGTCCGTCGAACAAGGGTCAACTGGCCCGATCCAGACTGGATTAACCACTTCAGGTAACAACAAAGTAACAAAGAGACAGAGAAGGGCTGCATTGTTACAGCAGTCAGAGCAAAGCAACCCTGGCCTTATGGCTGGAACAGAGACGGGACAGGAGCTGGGGGGACCAAGGGAGTGGCGGCTACAGCGAGATCCTGAGCCATGGGGACATGGGATCGACAACAGGTATGGAAATATGCATGAGGAGTTTCTTCAGCCCATAAGTTCCCCCTACCCAGGTCCCTCCCAGCGACAGAGCCAGGGCAGGGCGAGAGGCCCAGTGACAAGGAGCCAGACAGCCAGCGCCAGGATGGAGGAAGAGAGGCAATCATGTCTCTCTCATGAACGACAGAGGGCGCTTGTTGAAGCGTCCGAGCGAGGTGAGGCAGTCCGCAGAGACCTGGTGGAAAGGCAGCTGGCGATCGACCAGGCCGCACACTGGGCGGAGGTACGAAGGTAAAACAATCTGAACTAACCGCAATAACGGCAATAAAAGCTTTGGAATTACAGATTCAAGCAGCAAGGCGAGGGCTGTATGACCAAGAGACACCACATGCTCTGTTACCCGGACGGGGAGCTGAGCAGCAATGGTACAGTGACATGCACGGCAGGGGGGTTGAGTTTCTGGGACCCCCTATGCAAGGGCGGAGTGATTGGGGTGGGCCACAGTCACGGCTAAGGGTTGCACCAGGGCCATCCAATTACAGGCAGGGAGCCCCCGGGGCTTGTGGCTCCGCCCCTCAGAGAAATGGTCATGGACAGCGATGTTGGAGTTGTGGACAATTAGATCACTGGCAAAGAAACTGTCCTCAGAGATTGTGTCTGCAGAGGCACCAGGCTAGAAGGAATGATGAGGCGGTACAATGGAGGGGCTATGACACTCCATAAAATAGATTTAGGTATTAGATATTTCCAGGGAGAAAAACAATAAAACTCCGGGTATTTTATACACTATGAAGCAAGTTGTCCGCTGTCTTTCATTCATTCTCCGCACACCACACCTGCATCAGGAGACCAGAGGCCTCAACTCACTACAAGCAGACTAGCCCAGGACAGGTCCAAGGACCTCCACTTACGACAGGTCTTTCTCTCACTGAGGGACGACAAGCCTTTATTTAACCAGGTTTGTCCCAATTGAGATCCAGGATCTCTTTTACAAGGGAGACCTGGTTTCAGCAAAAAGTTTCAACATACACACAGACATTACAGATAAAGGTAACGTTACAAAATGGTAAAATAAAACATTTGCACACAGAAAACGTGGGTACAATAGGCTTCACCATAGCCTTAAATACATTTAGTGTTACCACGCTTTGGATCTTCAGATCGGACTGGAGATTGTTCCATGCAGTAGGTGCGGAAAACCTAAAAGCTTTCTTTCCCATTTATGTTCGGACATTGGGAACAGCAAGTGCATAAAATCCTTCGAACGGAGATTGTAATTTCCACCATTCAACTTTAAAAGAGACGATAAATAAATCGGAAGCATACCAAGAATGGCCTTGTAAATGTGGGTTGTGGAGAAATGTGTACAGTGTTACAAAGCGATAACACTGTATATTGACTGTAGAATGGGAGCTCTCTCTCGCTCTCTCTCTCTCTCTGTATCATGCCCAGCCTCGGGCAGCGCTATTATTTAAGAATATGTTGACTGTATGGGGGGGGGGGGGGGGGGGGGGATCGTTTTAATTTTTTTTTACCTTTAGGGGGGGGGGGGGGGGGGGGGGGGGGGGGGGCTCGCGTTTAAATCTCGCACAGGGCCTCGCATTTCTCCCAGGCGGCCCTGCCGACGTGCATATAAGGAAGTCCACAATGGTGAGTACGAGATGTTGTTGTCCAGCAGGGGGAACTCTGTCCTCTGGACTTATCAGTAACAATGCCCCTGTTACGGTGATAGGGACACCATACAGCTGCGAGTGTCAAGTCAAGTCAAGTCAAGAGTTTTAATTGTCACGGCATACAGGTATACAATGAAATGCGGGTGGTCTTGCCCGCAACGATGTGCAATATTCAGTGGTACAACATATAATAGAATCAAAAATGAAAAACAACATTGTGCAGTAAACAGGTAACAGGTAACATGGAGTGACATCTCGGTATCTGTACATAGTTATTTACAGAGCATATGGGACATGCTAGTTAGCTTTGGTAGTGCAATACACTGTTCCTGTTATTCTAATTTAAAGTGTCCTTTCCTTTGGCCATAAGTGTGCGTGTGTGCGACATGAGTGTGTGCCCGCTCATGTTAAAGTGTTAAGTGGCTGCTCGTGTGTGAGCGTGCACAGCGTGCGTGTCGTGTATGTGTTCATGTGTGCTTGTGTGTGGATAGTTCAATGTTCTGAGCACTCAATGTTCATTGTTCATGGCTCTGATGGCCTGGGGGAAGAAGCTGAGCCTAAGCCGCTCTGTCCTAGTAGCTGGGGTTCGCAGGCGTCTGCCTGACCTCAGCAGCTGAAACAGGCTGTTATTGGGGTGGTGAGGGTCTTTCATTATCCTGCAGGCTCTGGATTTGCACCTCTTGTTGTATAGAACCTGCAGGGGGGGTAGTGCAATACCCGTGGTACGCTCGGCTGAGCGCACCACTCTCTGTAGGGCCTTCTTGTCCTGTGCCGTGCTGTTTCCATACCAGGCAGTGATGTTTCCGGTCAGGATGCTCTCTACAGCTCCTGAGTAGAAGGACTGGAGTATCTTCCCCGATACTCTGAACTTCCTTAACTGTCTCAGGTGGTAGAGGCGCTGTTTCGCCTTCTTTACTACTGTGTCTATGTGTGTTGACCATGTCAGGTCCTCTGAGATGTGGACCCCCAGGTACTTAAAGCTGCTCACCCTGTCCACGGTAGCCCCGTTAATCATCAGTGGTGTGTGCGTCTCCTGCTGTCCTCTCCTATAATCCACGATCAGCTCCTTAGTTTTACCAATGTTCAGGAGCAGGCTGTTGTCCTGGCACCAGCGTTCCAGTACCTCAACCTCCTCCCGGTAGGCCTTCTCGTCGTTGTCCGAGATCAGCCCCACCACCACCGTGTCGTCTGCGAACTTCACTATGGAGTTGGAGCTGAACTTGGCCACACAATCGTGTGTGTAGAGTGAGTACAGCAGGGGGCTCAGAACACAGCCCTGGGGGGACCCGATGCTCAGGGTGATGGTGTTGGAGGTCTGACCCCCCACCCTGACCGCCTGGGGTCTTTCGCTCAGAAAGTCCAGTACCCAGGCGCTCAGGGCAGAGCTCAGACCTAGCTCGATCAGCTTGTCCACCAGTCTGGTGGGGACTATGGTGTTGAACGCTGAGCTGTAGTCAATGAACAACAGTCTCACATAGCCCCCCTTCTGACGGTCAAGGTGCGAGAGGGTGCTGTGCAGTACCTGGGAGACCGCGTCGTCGGTGGACCTGTTTGTCCTGTATGCAAATTGCATAGGGTCCATATCACTGGGGAGGGAGGCACAAATGTGGTCCTTGACCAGCCTCTCGAAACATTTCATGACCACAGAGGTGAGTGCCACCGGTCTGTAGTCATTTGGACATGTTGGGGAGGGTTTCTTCGGTACAGGGATGATGGTAGACATCTTGAAGCAGGCAGGGACCACTGACTCCGCCAGGGATTGATTAAATATGGCGGTGAACACTGGGGCCAGCTGGTTGGCACAGGACTTGAGTATGCGTCCTGTTATGCCATCTGGGCCAGCAGCCTTCCTGGTGTTCACCTGCATAAATGCTCTTCTCACACTGTGTTCCGACAACGAGAGAGCGTCCCCGCCCCCCCGCGGTTGCCCCCCCCCCCTCCACAACAGCCGGCGCGCCAGTGACGTCACTAGCCGGAGAGCCAGCAGCGCCACTGTCTACACCAAACCGAGCCTAGAAGATGTTGAGCTTGTCCGCGAGGGAGGCGCCGTCGCTCCCCATTGAGGGGGCGCTGACTTTATAGTCAGTTATTGTCTTCAGTCCCTGCCATAATCCTCTTGTGTCGTTTTGTGCCATTTGTGTCTCCAGTTTGTCAGCATATGTCCTCTTAGCAAGTTTAACAGCCTTGCGTAGAGTATAGACTGAAGCCTTATACTCCTCCATGTTTCCTGACTCTCTACCCAGGTTGTAGGCGGTGGTACGAGAGTTCCGAGCTGCTCTAATAGTGCTGTCCACCCACGGTTTCTGGTTTGGGAAAACCCGCACCGTTTTTCTGGGGACAATACCATCGGCTATTGTTGTAATGTAGCTCACCACTGTGTCTGCGAGCTCGCTGACGTCACTGGCGCTTCCTTTGAACATATCCCAATCCGTATCTGTAAACACGTCCTGGAGCGTGGCCTCTGATTCGTCGGTCCACTTCTTTGTCTCACGTGACACGATGGCGTCACGTGATCTCTGTTGATATGCCGGAAATAGCAAGATGGAGTCGTGGTTGCTCGAGCTTGTGGACCCCGTTAATGGCGGAGCGGCTACTGCCTTGTAGCCGGCTCTGAACGGGGAATAACAGTGGTCGAGTGTGTTCTTCCCTCTGGTGGAGCAAGCGATGTGCTGAAAAAAGGACGGCATCACTTTCTTCAGGTTTGCCTGGTTGAAATCGCCGGCCACTACCATCGCTGCGTCTGGATGTTTGAATATATACGGCGGTCATGATGACCGCGGTAAACTCCCTCGGGAGGTGAAACGGACGACACAGGATAGAAAGATGTTCCATGTCCGGGGAACACGAGTTTGAAAGAACATGCACCCCTTCGGGATTAACCCAGGAATTGTTCGTGAGGAGGCAGACCCCGCCGCTGATGCTCTTTCCTGAGGCAGCGGTACGATCTGCACGTAATACTGTGAAGGCATCCGAGGGAGATACGCTTTTGTCCGGAGTCGCCGACGTGAGCCATGTCTCCGTGAGACACATGATGTTGATGTCTCTCATGTCCCGTTGGAACCGGACCCTCGCCCTTAGGTCATCCATCCTACCCTCCAACGAACGGGCATTCGCCAGAAAGATGGATGGAATTGCTGGGCGGTAAGCAGCTCTTTTTAGTCTCAGTCTAATACCTCCACGTCTCCCTCTGTGTCTCCTCCTGCCGTAGCCTTTGTTCTTTTCCTTACCGCCATTCTCCCGTCTGATTTCTGCTGGCCATTCTAGGTCAAAAGTGTCTCCAAACTCCTCTTTGAGCCCGGGGTTCAGGTCCATAAGTGTCTGACGGTCGTATGACGTACCCGCCAGTGTTGCTTTAAATAAAAAAGTAGAAAAAACAAACATAATAGCTAAAAGTGTGTACATCGTTGCGGAGCTAAAACCAGAGGCGTCTGACCGGGGTCGCGTCCTCATTTCAGTGTGTCGTCCTTCGGATGAGACGCTAAACAGAGGTCCTGACTGAATTTTGACGTTAAAGAACCCAGGACGCCTATCGATAAGGGTAGGGGATTCCCCAACGTTCCTGGCCAAATTCCCAATCAGGTCTCTGACATCAAGGCCACCTAATCATCCCTCCTCCTTAATTGGCTGATATCAATCCCTGTCTCCTGAGCCGTTCAGCCATTGTGTAGTGTGATGTGTGCCTGGTGCCAGTGTATGTCAGCCATTGAGCCTGCGTAGCCCAAGGTTGTGTGCTACCAGTGGTGGTGAAGGTGGCAAGTGGCAATTTCCACCCTACATTCTGGGGAGTGCTTTGAGTGTCTAGAAAAGTGCTATATAAATGTAATGATCATTCATTAATCTTCCTCTTCCTCACCATCTGCTATGCTGCAGGTGATTCACAGGCAGTCTGAGTTGCATATAAACAATTCCCTCCATTAGAAAATTACGCAGACACACACCCTATCTCTCTTACACAGCCTTCTCTCGACCAGGCATGAATCTCAGTGACTGGCTGGTGAAGCAGAGAGTAGCCCAGTCTAAACAATCTGTCTCTACCGGATGACCAATGCTACAGTTAACTTTTAACCCTTTAAACCCCCCCCGGGACTTAATTGTACCTTAAATGTCCACCTAGTAGATCCTAAGTAGAAGAAAAACTTAATCTGCAATCTGCTAGGTCAACACCATGCATGTTTTCTTTACCCGCAGAGTCTAACGCTTCATTCAAGCTGTATAGCATGTCTCCATGAAAATCATGTATTCACAGCTTAGATGCCATTCTGTGATGCTAGTACCATTACATCGCCATAAAAAAGAGGAAGTCTAGTTTAATTTCCCTTTTAGCTAGCAGGATTCTAAGGTTTAAGCTATTCAGTCAACCACACTAAAGATAGGTAATGCAGATATCCTTGTTGTCCTGCTATTGTATTGTATATGGAGAGAATAACTTTTAAGTCTATGTTCATGTATTTCTGAAGTTACCTTACAATTGTCTAATGCAGTGGTTCTCAAAGTGGGGTCCAGGGACCCCCGGGGGTCTTTGAGGCGGTTCCAGGGGGTCCCCAGCCAAATGAAGGAGTAGTTTAAATTCACTATTATTTTATTGACTAGAAATTCTACTCTGATCATAGGTTTCACTTTCTCCAGTTATCTTCTCAAACACAGAAAGGATAGCTATGGAATTCAACAAACATCTCTCAAATGGGGGTGGGGGGATCCACAGAAAGAGTTTTGGGAACTACTGGTCTAACTGGTCTAGCCGTTCCTGCTTTACTTTGGGGGGGGGGGGGGGGGGGGGGGTTATTGTTCACACCAAGCCCATAACGAAAAAGATAAACCCTACCTGCCTGTACCATTCAGGTCTGAAAGTGAGGAGAAGATAAATATGTCTTATATCATTTAAAGCACATAAACCTTGCGGCAAAGAGATATAAACAGACTAAAGGGTTAATGGATGGCGTCACCCTGTGTTGAAGCTCGAGACGGTGTGGAGGCTGACAGGCCGCGATGGGCCACATCTGGACAGCTTCACTGTTCTCACAGTGACACTGTGGTGCTCAGTACGAACTCCCACTACAGCAGAGCAGCCACTATATTAGGAACACACACATAACATGCACATGCACACACACACACATACACACACACACACACACACACACACACACACACACACACACACACACACACACACACACACACACACACCCACCCAGGGGCGGACCTAGCCCATTTGGCGCCCTAGGCGAGATTCACCACTCTTTTTTTTTTTTTTTTTTTGGCTTTTTTCTTCATAGTTCTCTAACGTTAGTCTTTCTTTCCTCAACGTTCAATTCTATAACCACTTGACCGATACCCATCAATGCACAGCGCTCTAGCATGTTCTGACTGTGAACACCTAAAGCTGAGGCTCAGACCGACCGACCGTTTTAGATTTTTGGCTCATTTTCCCTTATGTTAGAATTTTTTTAATGTAAAAATAATGGTTGCAGATATAGAGGGGGGCGCCAAAACTGCACAGAAAAAAAAATAAAAAAAATAAAATAAAAAAATTTGCGCCCCCCTCTGGGTGGCGCTCTAGGCGACCGCCTATATCGCCTGTAGGAAGGTCCGCCCCTGCACCCACCCACACACACACACACACACACACACACACACACACACACACACACACACACACACACACACACACACACACACACACACACACACACACACACACACACACACACACACACACACACACACACACACACACTGGATTCATGTCTTGAGGGCTGCCGTGGGGCCAGGCCAGAGAGTCAAAATGCTACACAGATGTAATAATGATTCCAACCATTTCCATGTTCCCTGGTTTAAGTCCGGCCACATAATGATAGTGTTGGAGAGCCACCCTGCCTTTTAGCATTGTCAACACTGTGGCCCAGTAACTGTCAGGGAGGGGTGGGGGGCAATATGACACACAAACATTTCAACGATCTCAATGTCTTGACAGTTTTTCTGAACGTTTTTGGAGCGATTTGTTCAGTTCAATCAATTCAGTTTATGGATTTTGATGGATCCAATCAAAACATTTAAAATGTGGAATATAAATGTAGCACCATACCATTATTGTAGTTATGTACCGTGGCCACTGACTTAGCGTCAACTACCCTTGTATATGTGGTAACATTGACTGTGTATTTCATAACCAAAAATGTCTGTGGATAGAAACTATATGCAAATGCCTAGTATACTGTTAGCAGCAGAGTGGTTTGCAGGGCTAAATAGAGAACCATTCTAGAGAGAGTTGCATCAGCAGACCAGCCCAAACTTGATAACAGAAGGAACAGTCACTCAACCCCCCACTTAAGCAATGGCTAATCTATAGAACAAACAACACCATGGGGTGACAGTTGCACCAAAAAGCAGGAGGCTAAATGAAACAATTATAGATTAGAGACAAAACACACTGTTACATCATCACTGAAAACTGCAAATATCTGTTTATAATGGCTAATTCAAATAATGCCTTAAAGTACATATATGAGATGAGAAAGATTAGATCTTCCCACGCTCAGAGTGGGAACCTCGAGTTGATTGTATGTTAATGTAGGTGATCACACCCCACTAGGGGCCAAGAGGACAGCTGGTCTGAACGAGGGCAGACCAGCACAAACAAGATCATATTAATTAAACTGACTTATTAGATAAAAGGATTTAAATGTCATTTAGAATGTCACCTGATTATGCAATTTGGTATTAAAATATAGACAACTCCACATTGGGTTAATGCTGAATATATATGTAACTTCTTACATTAAAGGTACAAATTTAGAAAAGGTTTTAGTGTTAAACTGTTAACTCATCAAGAAGCCACAGACCCCCTGGACTGAGAGAACCAGCCGAAAGGAGGGGGCCATGGCTCCCCCCTCGGTGCTGCAGGCCAGCTCACACGAGAAGGAAGACAGGGGGCGGACCGCCCCGCAGAAGACAAACCTGATTGGACCAAATGTAATATTAGAATGTGCGATGATTGGTTGATACCAGAGTATAAATGAGAACATATTGTTAGAGAGAGGCCAGGCCAGACAGATACCCGAAACCCCAGGGGGTTCTGCGCCTCCACCACTCCACCAGAGAATGCTGTTTGCCATTACATGTGAGTAAAATCATGGACACCATTGTTGGTTAGAGTGATTCCTATGTTAAGACCAGGTTTTACTCATGTGTAAATGCTCAGTATATGCTCTCTTCATTTGATAAACATGACTACTGTTTGTGTACAGACTGGTTTTGATGTGAAAGCCACTGTGAATGGGCTATAATTATGTACACCTCAACAATCTCTTGTACAGCATGTCTGATGTAAAATGATGAAATCATCCCTGTATGTAAATGCTATATCCACCTTTGGGCCCCGAGGCAATAAAATATGAGTTTGAATTAGAACTCTGTTGTCTGACTGCACCAATTATTCCTCTCTGGCTAGGCCAGAGGGGGACCTGTTTCTATCATTCTCCTTTTTCCATCCGGTTAGCAAAACCTGTATGCACTGTGATTAATCTAATGTATTGACTTAGAATATACGACATATACACACAATGTACAGTAGCTAGATAAGAGCACCTGGATAATCTCCATAGAAGAACACAGCGGTCTATAATGTGGTGGATACTGTACTCTCTGATCCATTTTGGAGCTTATTATTGAGGCTGGCTGTGAGCGGTTAATGGAATCACAACAAACACTCATAGTTAGATGGAAAACATTCTACAGCCAAGTACAGCCTGTTTCACTCCAAATCCAAAAATTAAGCTCCTAAATGGATCGCCACATTTGTCAAATGGATGTGTTCATCCAGTCTGGCTAGGACCCCAGAAGGATGTCGAGAAGGGCTGTCCCTTCATAATCAATTAGTCCACAATTAAATGATAGATTCTCAGTCAATTGCATCCATCAATTAATTAGATTAATTTAGATAGATTTATTTAGTTTTGTCTTTCTGTGCGTACCGCGGTAGACTATATGAATTATGTCAGCATTGTCAATACCTGGAGCTCACATCATAGGAGCCTGGGTCTGTTGAAGTTGGCAATGCTGAATTTTTTATGACGTTTGTGGTGCCATTACAGGCCATACTGTATTGTTATAGTTATAGTGCAGTGGTACTCACACCATGGATTACAAGCTGAGTAGAGTAGGGTACAGGACATTCACAAACTAGTTGCATTTGTCTGCTTTGTGAAAACAGTCAAACATAACTGAACTGCCCCTTTGGATCATTGTATACCGGTAGCACAGAGCCTGATTACAAAAGTATTGTTGCAGAAGTGTCACTAATCCCACTGAATGGGGTATGTCCAATGTTTATCTCCTGCTAACCTTTACCAACTAATACTCTCCCCCTTTCTCTCCTCTGTGTGTGTGTGTGTGCGTGATTGATTGATTGATTGAAAAGTTTATTAACAGATTGCAGAATGGGTACAGTACAGTACAGCTCAATACATACAATTGTTAAGAGGATGCAGACCTGAGAAAGACTTTCGTCTTGTTTCCATCAGGGTCCCCCATTTTCAATTAATCATATGACACACACGACATACAGATAGACAGTACTGCTACATCTATACATTTATGACATACCAGATTTTCAAATACAGTACTGTTTGTGATACTAAAAAAATCCAGAAAAAGAGTGTATATACATTTGACATAGAAACTGTGCATTGGAGGAGGTTGGGTAGGTGGGGTGGGGCTGTACATTGGAGGTGGGGGGGGGGGTTGGGTAGGGGGGGGGGCACTGTACATTGGAATACTGACATACATTTGACATAGAAACTGTACATTGGAGGAGGTTGGGTAGGTGGGGTGGGGTTGGGTGGGGCTGTACATTGGAGGTGGGGGGGGGGGGGGGGGGTTGGGTACATTGGAATACTGACAAAGCCATGCTTGGTCTTTATTGTACAACTGGGTTAGGACATTTGTACGGGCCAGTTTTGAATTGCAGTCTCCCGTAGGTGTTCTTTGAGAGTGTTTTTGAAGGTGGGTAGTGATTCACATTCCTTTACAGCTTTGGGTAGGGCGTTCTACATTGATGTGGCATAATTACGAAACGTGTTTAGTCCCTTGTTTGAGCCGAATCTGGGTTTTACATGATTTGTGGAGCTCCCTCTGGTGTTGTGATCGTGGTATTCACTGACCTTTGGGAAGTATTTTGACATGTATATGGGTACCTTGGTCGTGTAGTGTATCTTGTAGACCAGGCCCATTGCAAGTTGCTGTACTCTGTCGTCTACTCTAAGCCATCCTAGGTTGGCAAAGTGTGCAGGGGTGAGGTGGGTTCTAGGAGTCAGGTCAAGCAGTAGTCTGACTAGTTTGTTTTGAGATGTTTGTAATTTGGTTTTTAGTGCCTTTGAGGTGCTTTGGTACCATGAGGTGCAAGCATAGTCGTAGTACCCTTGAATGAGTGCTCCTGCTAGAGTCTTCAGGGTATTCTTGTTTACCAGAGAGGAGATCCGGTACAAGAATCGAGTTCGTTGATTGACTTTTTTGATTACATTGGATGCCATTTTGTCACAGGAAAGATTAGCCTCTAGGATGGAACCCAGGTAGGTAATTTCAACACCACAGTTTACTGTGAGGGGCGGGGGATAGGGCACCGTTTACCTCCACCATCTGTTCTCTCCCCTCCAGGTAGGATTGTATCCAGCTCACTGATAAACTATCAAAACCAATTGCTTTTAGCTTGTCAATCAGAATGGAGTGATTGACAGTGTCGAAGGCCTTTTGTAGGTCTAGCATGACCATGCCGCAGTATTTGCCCGCGTCCACCTCTTGCTTGATGTGGTCGTTCAAATAGAGAAGGCATGTGTCAGTGGAGTGGGATGTTCTGAAGCCAGATTGGAATTCTGATTTTTATCCGCAAGGTACTTTTCGACCTGTTCGTATACTATTTTTTCCATGACCATGATGTAAGGATAGAAACAGGGCGGTAGTTGCCTGGGTCTAATTTGCTGCCCTTTTTGTGCAGGGGTGTTACTCTCGCTATTTTTAAGTCCTTGGGGACGTGTCCCTGTTTTATGGAGAGGTTTATTATGTGTGTGATGACTGGGGTGATGGCGGCTGCTGAGTCTCTGACAGGGCCGGACTGGGGAAATAATCCATACCGGGAGATATAGCGCGAAATATAGCCCCAGTCAGGCCACTTTTTAAGCGGGGGGTCTGGGGGTCCCCCACCAGGATTTTTTTTTGTTACAAAGACTTAATTTCCTGCATTCTGGTGAATTTTATTGCATGTGAATCACAAACTAATGAGCCAACAATTGCTTAGTACAATGTACTGTTATGAACCTCAAATAAAACTGTTGTGGCACTAGCAATGCTACTCTCTCCACCTTCAAAAAGAAAAAAGCAAAAGCACAACATATTTGTCTATTTACTATTATAATACAGTTAACCACTCTCTCCACCTATTCAAACAGAGCAAGAGCACAATACCATATTCACTTTACTGATGCACTACCCATCAACAGTTAAAATAGCCCTTACACAAACATTAAATAACAGACCTTTCATTATTACAAAACTACCTGGCTCACTGCCTGGCTGTTACAGTATTCTGCAGAGTGCCATCTGCCATTCCATTCGCCGCCTCCACTGTCAATCAGTTGTATCGCCTGGTCCCACCTCCACCAATCACAAGCGGCAGCACGGCTCCATTGTGTGTGTGTGATCCGAGGGAGAGAGTCAGATAGTTCTCCAACTCTGTCGCAGACAGTGAAATCCTGGTTGTTCCCCACCCACCTAGGTTATCTAACTATCGCGCCGTGCCGTCGCCACAACTAGAAACAATGGCCTGGCAAAAAAGAAGAAAAAAATTATAATATTTAAAAAGAAAAAAAAAAAAAATGTTTATCTGTGCAGGCCAGGCCACCGGGAAAACTCCCGGTGCTCCCGATGGCCAGTCCGGGCCTGGTCTCTGAGGAATTTGGAGGGGATGTTGTCATGGCCAGTGGCCTTGTTCGGTTGGAGGGCGCTCAGTTTATTGAGTACCTCATCTGTAGTTACCATTTCCAGTTTGAAATCGTCTTTGTTGACGCCTAGGTTCTTGTAGTATGCTACTATGTGTTCTACCCCATACTGCCCTGAGTGGGAGGGTAGTTTGTTTACCAGTGTTGTGGCTATGTTTGTGAAGAAAGTGTTTAAGTAATTGGCTACATCCAGTTTGTCTGTGATGAGTGTGTTGTCTGTCTTTATGTTTATGTTTGAGAACCTGGTTTTAAGTTTGCGTGCGTGCGTGCGTGCGTGCGTGCGTGCGTGCGTGCGTGCGTGCGTGCGTGCGTGTGTGCGTGCGTGCGTGCGTGTGTGTGTGTGTGTGTGTGTGTGACTCCCCTCTCTGTCACTCCCTCCTGTACTCACACCTGGATGAGAGATAATCTAGGCTGCGGTTACACTAGGGCCAGTTTCATTTCAGTTTTCAGTTTCAGTTTAGTTTTTCAGAATGCTACATAATGGCAGGCAAGTTAGACATGGTTGTGCCTCCTGAGCACAGTGATGTACATACATGTAGTACAATGCCAAAGCAGTAGGTGGCGATGTAGTTCAAACAGGAAGGCCATTTTCAACCAATCAGAAAGGTTGAACGTGCCACTACACTTCCTGCTAAAAAACAACAATCCACCATCTTTAAATACCTTGCGTGATTTAGCCAACGTAGCATTTATTTTTCAGCAAAGAAAGTGCAATAAAAGTGCAATAAACAAAACGGATACATTCACTGTGTGTTCTGCCTCTCATTTGTTGATGAAACAAAACCAACATCAACGCAATTTACCACCAAGAGCGGATAGTTTAGTCTCACAAAAAGATCTCCGATGTTGTTAGCTACATGCAAATGTGAATGGCATTTTCCATGTATATAGTTAGCATCGAGGCTATTAACGTAGTAATTGTAGGAAAGCCTGCTAATAAGACTACTTTGTTCTGTAATAGCCCTTCATATGTTGTTGTTGACAGGAAAGGGTAATTGATTCATGCCTGTGTAATCGTTCAGTGTGATGTGCCCCGATCAAGTGTTGCACTCTAGTCTTCTGATAACGTTACTGACCATTAAGAGTTCTCTCCCTTTAAGTGAGCAAGCCGGTCTCCGTGTTACTGCCTGACGACTACTTCGTTCTGTACCTGCCCTTTAAGAGTCCCTCCCCTTTAACGTGCACGAGCTATTCTCTGTGTTGCTGCCTGATGGTCGGCTGCTGTAGCAGTAATGTCCGTCCCTTTGGGATAACGTGTGCGTCAATGAACACAACCACACACATGGAAATATCCCAACCACACACACCTTTCTGTTCCCAATAAAAGACAATACCTGCAGCATGCCTCTGTGACTCTCTAATAGGAGTTAAAACGCCATAGTGTCCGCCAGCTCTATTAAACGCAACACGTGGAGGCCCTAGCCCTCCGTTTCATGGTCCTTCGAAGCCGGATAGAGCTCCTCCAAGACGCTATGGCAGACCAGGACACCACAGAGACCACCGCTCACCCGCAGAGAGAGCGCCACCTACGAAGCCACCTACGTGACCTCGAAGTGGGTCATGAACCCGGACTCAGTACTCGGATCAGTCAGTACTCGGATCAGTCAGTACTCGGATCAGTCAGTACTCGGATCAGCCAGTACTCGGATCAGTCAGTACTCGGATCAATCAGTACTCGGATCAGTCAGTACTCAGATCAGTCAATTCCTAGACCCACCATAAGGTCAGATGTCGGCTCCCATCGTTCATACCCGGCGAGTACCACAAGGGCCCCGTATGAAGGTAGTAGGTCCTCACGTCTGTCAATTCCTAGACCCACCATAAGGTCAGCTCTCTCACCAGCCCAGGAAGCTATCCTCCAGGAGTACATCCACTCCCTGGAGCTTGAGCTACAGCGCCAGGTACAAGAAGACTACGACGCCAACCTGGAGTGTAAACGTTTACAACGCATAGAGCAGGAAGCACAAGATGCACGGGAACGCCTAGAGCAGGAAGCACAAGAGGCACGGGAGGCTAGGGTTAAACGCCTGGACAGGCAGAGGCGGCTTATGAAGAAGGAGAAGGAACTTCAAGTAGCCAAACTGGTCACCTCACTTCAAGAGTCAAAGATGAGGGCTCTTGTACGTGCAGCAGCATCTGAGCCGACCTATCCACCACCTGGACAACAGCACCACGTAGTGGCACCTGTGCCTCTAGCCCTTCCTACCGTACCACAGTACATGCATCCCCTGCCGGCTATCCCAGCCGCCATCACTCCAGTGATACACCATCCAGCACAGGCGACGCCTCGCCCTGCTGCTCCCCCTGTGTCGCCAACCCAGCTCCCAACATGCCTGGTTCAATTGAGCAACCTACAATCTCACACAGGGCCCCCTGTAGCTACTCACAGTACCAAGAGTCCTACCTATGGTGCGACCATCCCTAGTACTCAACTCAGTACCCAACCTAGTACTCAACTCAGTACCCAACCTAGTACTCAACTCAGTACCCAACCTAGTACTCAACTCAGTACCCAACCTAGTACTCAACTCAGTACCCAACCTAGTACTCAACTCAGTACTCAACCTAGTACTCAGCCCAGTACTCAACCTAGCACCCAGCCTAGTACTCAACCTAGTACTCAGCCTAGTACTCAACTCAGTACCCAACCTAGTACTCAACTCAGTACTCAACCTAGTACTCAGCCCAGTACTCAACCTAGTACTCAACCTAGTACTCAACCTAGTACTCAGCCTAGCACCCAGCCCAGTACTCAACCTAGTACTCAACCTAGTACTCAACTCAGTACCCAACCTAGTACTCAACCCAGTACTCAACTCAGTACTCAACTCAGTACCCAACCTAGTACTCAACTCAGTACCCAACCTAGTACTCAACTCAGTACCCAACCTAGTACTCAACTCAGTACCCAACCTAGTACTCAACTCAGTACCCAACCTAGTACTCAACTCAGTACCCAACCTAGTACTCAACTCAGTACCCAACCTAGTACTCAACTCAGTACTCAACCCAGTATTGAACTCAGTACCCAACCTAGTACTCAACTCAGTACCCAACCTAGTACTCAACTCAGTACCCAACCTAGTACTCAACTCAGTACCCAACCTAGTACTCAGCCCAGTACTCAACCTAGTACTCAACCTAGTACTCAACCTAGTACTCAGCCTAGTACTCAACCTAGCACCCAGCCTAGTACTCAACCTAGTACTCAGCCTAGCACCCAGCCTAGTACTCAGCCCAGTACTCAGCCCAGTACTCAACCTAGTACTCAACTCAGTACCCAACCTAGTACTCAACTCAGTACCCAACCCAGTACTCAACCTAGTACTCAACCTAGTACTCAACCTAGCACCCAGCCTAGTACTCAACCTAGTACTCAGCCTAGCACCCAGCCTAGTACTCAGCCCAGTACTCAACCTAGTACTCAACCTAGTACTCAGCCTAGTACTCAACCTAGCACCCAGCCTAGTACTCAACCTAGTACTCAACCTAGTACTCAGCCTAGTACTCAACCTAGTACTCAACCTAGTACTCAGCCTAGTACTCAACCTAGCACCCAGCCTAGTACTCAACCCAGTACTCGACTAACTCAACCTAGGAACTCTCCCAGTCCTCCGCTCCCTGCCGTTGAAGACCTCTCTTCACGGAAAGATCTCGTCCAAGCAACAGTCAGGTCCCTTCACGGTGCGGCTGATGCCCAGACCACTGATCAGCCTTATGAAGCAGCCGACTTCCTCAACGCTGAGAAGGTCCTCCTTAAACGAACCCAGCTGGACTCCTTCCCAGAGGAGATCAAGGCCCTCAAGTCTGACCGACCTCTTCCCCCAGACAGTCGTTTCGCCACTCTATCTCCAGAGTACGACAAGGCTACCTGTCTCCCCAGAGTAGGCGGTAGGCCGCACCGGGCCGAGAACTTGGAGATGGATGACATTCACCCAATCGTCTTGGATCCACATCACCCCCTGACAAAGCTGATCATCCAAGATTATGATCAAACTCTTCTCCACCCCGGGCCTGAGAGGGTATTCATCGATCTCCGATCCCGACTCTGGGTCCTACGTGGAAGAGGAGCAATCCGCAAGCACCAGCACACCTGCCGAGAACGTCACGCCAGGCGAGCAAAGCCTGACATGCCTAAAATGGCCGCCCTTCCGCCCTGTCGCCCGCGTCTCTACAAGCCCCCATTCTATTCCACCAGAGTAGACTGTTTTGGGCCATTTCACACCAAGATAGGGCTCCGGAGAGGCAGAAGTGGAGGAAGGACGGCAAGAAAGTCGCTCGGCCAGGTGGCCCTCATCGTTGACCCGCGGCTTCCTCGGGCACTCTGGCAGCCAGGGAAGGTCACTCAGACTTACCCTGGAACTGACGGGCGCACTCACACCGCAGCTGTCCAGGTGAAGGACAGAATATACCTGCGCCCTGTGTTCCGGCCGGTGCAGCTCCCGAGTCTCCCGGATACAGAGGACCACTGAGACTTTCCTGTTTAGTTCAAAAGGTCTAAGTAGACTTTTGGGTGCGGCTGTGTAGGAAAGCCTGCTAATAAGACTACTTTGTTCTGTAATAGCCCTTCATATGTTGTTGTTGACAGGAAAGGGTAATTGATTCATGCCTGTGTAATCGTTCAGTGTGATGTGCCCCGATCAAGTGTTGCACTCTAGTCTTCTGATAACGTTACTGACCATTAAGAGTTCTCTCCCTTTAAGTGAGCAAGCCGGTCTCTGTGTTACTGCCTGACGACTACTTCGTTCTGTACCTGCCCTTTAAGAGTCCCTCCCCTTTAACGTGCACAAGCTATTCTCTGTGTTGCTGCCTGATGGTCGGCTGCTGTAGCAGTAATGTCCGTCCCTTTGGGATAACGTGTGCGTCAATGAACACAACCACACACATGGAAATATCCCAACCACACACACCTTTCTGTTCCCAATAAAAGACAATACCTGCAGCACGCCTCTGTGACTCTCTAATAGGAGTTACAACGCCATAGTGTCCACCAGCTCTATTAAACGCAACCCGTGGAGGCCCTAGCCCTCCGTTTCAGTAATGTTAAAGCTAGTGTCGTATATTATCTAGATAAAACATGTAAAATATCAATGAAAATGTACATGTGCAGGACGAAAATACTTGGTAAGTTGGAATACAGAAGGAATAAAAAAATCAGCAGGCTGTCTCCTCAGCAAATGAGCCAGATTCAAGCAAACAGCTGTTAACAGTCACCGTCCCTCGTCAAAATAGTTTCTAAAAGGCCTCAGAGGTCAGATAGGTAACACCAGACCACTTGGCATCTCCCCTTACAACCGATTTGACTGACTTTAGGTCATACATTAACAGCCTCAAGGCTATTTGAATTTAAGCAGAATGTCACCAGTCACACATTAACTATAGAACAGATAGACTGGATGGTTGTAGACCTTGAGGAAATAGGTAAAACTGATGGCTTTGTCAGATAAATTAGTTAGATGGCCTCAGGTTAAACATTGCAACACATATTTACTAAAAGCAAAGCAAGGACCATTATGTTAAAAGTAAACTGTCATACAAAATCACATTAGATAATAGGTTTAGCAAGCATGAAAAGTTGACAACAAGTGAACCAAATAATAAGACATAGTTTGTAAATTAAGGTTAAAGCCAAAACAAGGTTAAAGATTACTTCAAAATAGGACTACAATCAGTAGGATGACACATTAAATAAGGCAATTATACAAGTTACAATGTGGGCATAACTCAAAACTATTAGGAAAAAGTAGTCACAATAAAGAATAAAATCTCTTAATGCTAAAAGATAAAACAACCATGGACCAAGTACTGTTAAATTAATAAAGCCACGTATGCTATTCTCTGTACTAGGACCTCCTTGGTAGAATTTCCCAACTAAGGTAATCGAACTAGAATAGGCTGTAGAAAGTAGGGTCCTCCCCGTTTTAGACTACATCAGGGTCACCTTGTAACGCTGTCTCGCAAGACCCAGATGACGTGTCACTCACAGAGGGAATTTGGCCAATAGGAAAGCAGGATCTCTGGAGTGACGTTACATGACAGGGAAAAGGGTTTTTCTCTCTTCTTAAACTGCAGGGCGGATGGAGATAGACAGAGACACCCTACCGACAGAGGAGACTCGAGCGCTCAGAGCCGGAGACGCACAGAGCCACGGACACAGATGATGACAGAAGGGATCCACCGAGCTGAGACGAAATCAAGCGCTCCCAAACTGAGAAGACCAGAGGTTGCCTTGGCAACCAGCACCACCACCGGAGAAACGAGTCTGACCGGCATCCGCCGATCAGAACGGGACCAACTGCCACACCAAAGAGATGATTAGATAGAAGAAGCGGATCCTGTATTTGTTTGATTCATAGATGTGTTTATTAAGAATGGAATAAACACCCCAGCTGTTTGATTCAAACCACCTCGTCTGCGCTTCCTTCCTACAACCGAACTACATTGAAATGCAAACGATGGAGAGTAGAAGGGTACAAACTATACGATCACAGAGACTAGAATGAATGAAAGACACTTCAAATGTCGCCGTGACCCGTGCTGAATTCGACCAAAGCCGGTTGAAGACGACGAAAGCTACTTCTAAAAGGGACAGAGAGATTCTCTCCCTCATCGATGCCTCTACGACTGATTGATCCTTCACCTCATCAGCCAAGGACAGCGGGTTTGTAGGTAAGTAAGGATGGTGCGTTTAAATTGGTGGAGGTTGAGCAGTCTCAAATTGGGGTTTTGCTGTGGGTAGATGTGAATGCTGTGCTGGACCAAAAATATGTTGATGTCGGAAGGCACCAGAGACCAGAATTCACAACCTGTCTCTGGTCTCGGCCGCACCAACAGCACTTGATAGATTAGGGAATTGAGGGTGTTCGGTTAGAATACCTAGGATTAGTGCAATGGGATGATGTGAATCTGCATTTGCTAGTCGTTCTGCGTGGAACAGGGCAGCTAGCATGTGGGTCAGGGACACCAATCAGAGATTGGTAACATTGATTGATTAAAATTGTGTTGTTTAAGGAAGAAAGGGTACTGGTATGGAAAACTCTGCTCACTCCACGACGGTTGGGCCCGCACTCTTGAGTACGTCCCGTGGGGTGGGGAGAGGGTCATAACAGTGTGATGAATTACAAACCCTCTATTAAACAAAATTATGACTGGTCAGTAAGGACGGTATAAGATAAGACTATTCTAGGTAGAATCGGCACTAATGTAATAAAGAAGAGGCGGGATCAAGATTGAACAAGTACAAATGTAGGACGAAGGGCGGCGAATTTATAGGCAACTAAACGCTATAAAAACAATTGAAAAGTCTGGGGGATTACATGATTGATTGAAGGGAATTGGTTATAATGAGACCACGGTTCGTTCATTTAAACTGCGTCCAAGCTCTGCAGCGATTGGGTGAATAAAGCGTGGGAATCGTTATGGATTTACGAGACCATCCCGTCAGTCAAAAAATATGGTCTCCGGTAAAGAAGGGATTAAACTGGTTTGTATAAATTCAGATCGCGCCGACCAGGTGAGATTTTCATGCCAGTCCGCTTAGCGAAGCTACTCTCTTAGAATCGGTGCGCAGGGCAACAAACGATGGAAGACGTTCCATACGCGAATTTGTCTAGTACGTAATACCGACATCATCTGCTTAAGATTCGCCTTTTGTCTGAATCTAAGAAGGTAACGGCTCGTGGAGGAGAGAGAACCGTAGAAGTGGGGTTTGTGGTCAGATGGTGAGCACAATTTGGCAAACAGACCTCCATTTAATGCCGACAAATGGCCTGCACAGACTCTCCACAGAGCGACGTTATGAAGATGGAGAGAAGCGGTGGGGTATAGCGGGATGAAAATACAAGATCTTGGAATATAAAGCACTTTTTGAAAATTGTATGAAAGAACTGCACTTATGATTAAGACAAGTTAGGAAATGCGCTGAAGACGGATGTGGCCAAGTGGATGGTATGTTTATAAATAGGACAATGTGTTTTGCTAAATATATATGGTTGGTGAGTGTCTGTTAGTGGTTATGAGTGAATGCCGAGGAGAAGAGGCGATCGTTATGGAACAATAGTGACCAAATCGGCCGCGGAGAAATTAAAAAAATAAAATAAAAAGACCTCAAATCATCTGTGGTCTGGCGGACCCACTGCGCCCCCTGGCGGACCCGCGGACCCCAGGTTGGGAATCACTGGTCTAGTCTATAGTGACTGAGTACCACTGTTACAGTGTATTGTAGTCTAGTCCAGCTAGTGACTGAGTACCACTGTTACAGTGTATTGTAGTCTAGTCTATAGTGACTGAGTAGCACTGTTACAGTGTATTGTAGTCTAGTCTATAGTGACTGAGTACCACTGTTACAGTGTATTGTAGTCTAGTCTATAGTGACTGAGTACCACTGTTACAGTGTATTGTAGTCTAGTCTATAGTGACTGAGTACCACTGTTACAGTATATTGTAGCTAAGGACTGCTGCTGTGAAGCTTTTCGCTGCCTGATAATAATGTGAGAAATGCTGACATAATGTGCACATTCTGAAGTCCATGTCGGTTAAATGGACTTGTTTAATAGTTGGGGGAAACATCTGATCTCTAGTAGTGTATGAGAATGTATTTAGCACTGGGACAGGCCCACTGTGGAGACCACATGTCCTACAGGCAGGGAAAGCTTTAGGTTGAAACTTTGCTGTGTATGATCCCATGGCTGTGTTTACATTACCCCATACCGCTCTGGAGCCAAGTGGATATGGAACCCCCCCCCTCTCTCTCTCTCTCTCTCTCTCTCTCTCTCTCTCTCTCTCTCTCTCTCTCTCTCTCTCTCTCTCTCTCTCTCTCTCTCTCTCTCTCTCTCTCTCTCTCTCTCTCTCTCTCTCTCTCTCTCCCTCTCTCTCTCTCTCTCTCCCTCCATCATCCCTATTTCATTTCTCCAGTTTGGTGTGTGTGTCTGTGTGTGTGTGTGTGTGTGTGTGTGTGTGTGTGTGTGTGTGTGTGTGTGTGTGTGTGTGTGTGTGTGTGTGTGTGTGTGTGTGTGTGTGTGTGTGTGTGTGTGTGTTGTGTGTGCGTGCGTGCGTGCGTGCGTGTGTGTGTGTGTGTGTGTGTGTGTGTGTGTGTGTGTGTGTGTGTGTGTGTGTGTGTGTGTGTGTGTGTGTGTGTGTGTGTGTGTGTGTGTGTGTGTGTGTGTGTGTGTGTGTGTGTGTGTGTGTGTGTGTGTGTGTGTGTGTGTGTGTGTGTGTGTAACCTTTCAGTCCTGATATGGATCTATTGTTAAGTCAGTGGATATACTGTGGTTTAACCAAGGGCCCCTTCAAGGAAATTGTATGTGCCAAGAAGATGTGTGTGTGCACGTGAATGTGTGTTTGTATTGTATCTGAATATCATTCAGTGTGTGTAAAAAGGGGGTGTTTGTGCCTGCAAATGTGGGTAAGGGTGGGTGTGTGTGTGTGTGTGTGTGTGTTTGTGTGTGTGTGTGTGTGTGTGTGTTTTGGGAAGTATAATAATAATAATAATAATAATAATAATAATAATAATAATAATAATAATAATAATAATAATAATAATAATAATAATAATAATAATAATAATAATAATAATAATAATAATAATAATAATAATAATAATAATAATAATAATAATAATAATAATAATAATAATAATATTATTATTATTATTATTATTATTATTATTATTATTATTATTATTATTATTGTGATATTGCCTCACTAATTTCACATCCACTTTTCTTCTCAGAATAATACCATTTGTAATTTCACACAAACACGATTGTGTGATGACCATTGATTGATGGCCATTAAAAAAAAACAAGTCCTTGAAAGCCAAATGCGTTTAACATTTTCAGATGTATGATCACATCGGTTTGATATTGAATTTGATAACTCAACATACTAATGATTATGTCACAATTGCTACTGGCCTATTGAAAGCTATAGTGGTTGAATTCCAATTTATTATTTTTAGGAGAATAAAAAAAAACTGAAAGAGTTTTGTCCTAATTTTATTATCAGGAAAGTCGGTAGCACTTTATAATAACACCCTGTTATAATACATTTATAAGGTATTTGTAGATAATGAACCAATCATGAACAAACCATTTATATACATTCATAAATGATTATTAGATCATTTATAACTATATTTGTATAACATTTACAAAGTATTTATAACGCATTAGTGGATAATGAACTAATCATGAACAAACCATTTATATACATTCATAAATGATTATTAAATCATTTATAACTATATTTGTATAACATTTACAGATTAGTTCTACATTATTTATAACTCATT
>NC_140184.1:59912529-59922529 GCF_963971535.1 Notolepis coatsorum | reverse complement strand
TAGCTTAGCCAGCTACACAGACCATGCAAGTCTGCTAGCTTAGCCAGCTAACGTCAGCTATACAGACCATGCAAGTCTGCTAGTTTAGCAGCTACACAGACCATGCAAGTTTGATAGCTTAGCCAGCTAACGTCAGCTCGACCATGCGAGTCTGCTAGCTTAGCCAGCTACACAGACCATGCGAGTCTGCTAGCTTAGCCAGCTAATGTCAGCTCGACCATGCGAGTCTGCTAGCTTAGCAGCTACACAGACCATCATGCGAGTCTGCTAGCTTAGCCAGCTAACGTCAGCTCGACCATGCGAGTCTGCTAGATTAGCCAGCTACACAGACCATGCGAGTCTGCTAGCTTAGCCAGCTAATGTCAGCTCGACCATGCGAGTCTGCTAGCTTAGCCAGCTACACAGACCATGCAAGTCTGCTAGCTTAGCCAGCTAACGTCAGCTCGACCATGCGAGTCTGCTAGCTTAGCCAGCTACACAGACCATGCGAGTCTGCTAGCTTAGCCAGCTAACGTCAGCTATACAGACCATGCGAGTCTGCTAGCTTAGCGAGCTAACGTCGGCTACACTAGACCATGCGAGTCTGCTAGCTTATACGTCAGCTAAACAGACCATGCGAGTCTGATAGCTTAGCAAGCTAACGTCAGCTACACTCTGACGTCACGAGAACGCCGCCATCTTGGTATGGGGGAAACAAATGGATTTCTACTGATCAAATGACTGCGTTGAGCTCCGTTTTTATTACATATGTTATGACATTCTTGTTAATTTCATAACCTTTTCATATTTTTGAAAATATTGAGGCCAACATGGCATTTCACTATTTCGAAAGCCTTTCTGGTGATTCTAAAGTGTATGTTTCCCCCCCAAGCCATAGACATGCACTTAGACAGAAAGTTAAACAGACAGGAAGTTGACTTCGAGAATGATTCCAATAACTGCTATTATTCGGGATCATTCTACCACAAAAGGTAACGTTTATGACAAATATTGAAACATAGTTAGTTTCTCTTTCCTATTGTTAGCATTCAGCAACAATTAGATTTGAAAATAGTTTCAAAATGGTGCCACCTTGATCAAATAAAAAAGCTACTGTACATTACAGTAGATTTCATTATCTGTTGTCATGCACGCTGGTGATACTAAATCCAAATTGAACTCGGGCATTTGAAAGATATGTATATAAATGTGCGAATTGGCTATAATAAGGTAATTTATGAGCCTGCTATTGTATATTCTATGATAATATTTCAAATTGCATTGGTCCGGATGGGAGAATTCAGTACAGTATCTACAGAACCTTCTGTTTAATAATCTTCCCTTTATTTATTTTACACTCAAGAAAGTATTGAACAAGATCAGTGGCAGTTTTTAATGTTTGGTCATTATTAGCATGGTGTTATTCACTGTCAAAGATGCAAAGAAAAATCAGAATTAATATTCTCCTTTGTTTCATCACAATTTATGCAAGCCTAGTAATAGACACAATATTTCTGACACTGTGAATATACATTAGATAGATAGATGACCCTATACAAGAATATGCAAATGGCCCTTGTAGAAGTGGAGCAATATTCCATTTACCTAGGTATATATTTTAGGCGGATTTTCAGAAAATAGGCTCCGGGTGGAAGAGGTTAAAATATTTTCAAATATGTTGGAAGGACCTGATAAATTAATAATTTGGCTGATATATATATTTGTTTTATGCATATATTATTTTAATAATTTCTTCCCCTCTATTTTCAGGGTTGTACTACAAGAGGACTGGAGGGTTCACTGCAAAACACTGGCCAAGTAATAAAAAAAAAATAATAACCAGCACCACCTCTTTTCTATTTAGACCTGTTGTTATACCTTTCAATCCGGGAGTTAATGGGTTAAGATGGCTTCTTATGAATCGTATTGGGCTAAAAGTCGTAGAGTCATTCAAACTGTAAGGGGCATAGAGAAAGATATCCTTAAGGAATATGAGGAATCTCTGCATAATCAAAGAGAAAATATTTACCCCTGTGTGAATAGGGAACCTGCCTTCACAAGCTCACACTTTTCCCAAACTAGATGCACTACCAGCTTCACATGTAGACATAGAAAATGATCATATAGATGGCAGTGTAGCTGGCAATGATGAAGTTGAGTCCGATGTGCAAATGGAAAATGATCATTCTGATGGTAGTGCAGTAGCTCGAAATGAAGTTGAATCAGATCATGTGCAAATGGTAAATGATGATATAGATCAGGGGTGCCCAACCTTTTTTTAACCAAGATCTACTTTTTAATTTGCCACCCAGCCGAGAGCTACCAGCCCACACTTGTCCTACTCTCGGCTAGTATATATATATGATGAATTGAAAATGGGGGATCCTGATGTAAACAAGACGAAAGTCTTTCTCTGGTCTGCATCCCCTTAACAATTGTATGTATTGAGATGTACTGTACTGTACCCATTCTGCAATCTGTCCTGGGAGATCAAACTAAAAGGGGCGTGTTTTGCATAATGAGACACATTGTGAATCTTAATTCTCTCTCTCCTCACCCTCTCTCTCCTCTCTCCTCACTCTCCTCTCTCTCCTCACTCTCCTCACTCTCTCTCTCCTCTCTCCTCTGTCCCTCTCTCCTCTCTCCCTCTCTTCCTCTCTCCTCTCTCCCTCTCTCCTCACTCTCTCTCCTCTCTCCTTGCTCCCTCTCTCATCGCTCCCTCTCTCCTCACTCTCCTCTATCCTCACTCTCATCTCTCCTCTATGTCCTCTCTCCTCACTCCCTCTCTCCTCTATCCTCACTTCCTTTCTCCTCACTCCCTCTCTCCCTCGCTCCCTCTCTCCTCCTCTCCTCTCTCCTCGCTCACTCCCTCCTCACTTTCTCTCACATCACTCTCTCCTCTCTCCTCACTCTCCTCTCTCCTTGCTCTCCTCTCTCCTCACTTCCCTCACTCCCTCTCTCCTCACACATCTCTCCTCCTCTCCTCTCTCCTCGCTCCCTTTCTCCTCTCTCCCGACTCTCTTCCTCTCTCCTCACTTCCTCTCTCCCCACTCTCTCCTCTCTCATCTATCCTCACTTCCTCTCTCCTCACTCTCTCCCTCTCTCCTTGCTCTCTCTCCTCTCTCCCACTTTACTCTCTCCCGCTCTCATCTCTCTCCTCTCTCCCTCTCTCCTCTCTCCTCACTCCATCTCTCCTCTATCCTCGCTCCCTCTCTCCTCACTCCCTCTCTCTCCTCTCTCCACTTCCTCTACCCTCTCTCCTCTCTCCTCACTCCCTCTCTCTCCTCTCTCCACTTCCTCTACCCTCTCTCCTCTCTCCTCACTTCCTCTCCCCTCTCTCCTCTCTCCACTTTCCTCACTCCCTCTCTCCTCGCTTCCTCCCTCCCTCCTCGCTTCCTCTCTCCTCTATTCCATTTTCCTCTCTCTCTTTCTCTCTCCTCTATCCCATTTTCCCCCCCTCTCTCTCTCTCTCTCTCTCTCTCTCTCTCTCTCTCTCTCTCTCTCTCTCTCTCTCTCTCTCTCTCTCTCTCTCTCTCTCTCTCTCTCTCTCTCTCTCTCTCTCTCTCTCTCAGTGCATGCTGGGAATGAGATTGGAGAGATTGGAGAGGTTGGAGATTGGAGGTGTAGTGAGTTCGTTTCTATCTTTATCTGTCTATTTTGTTAATTTGTTTATGGGATATTGTATTATAAGTGTAGTGTTGGTTTGCTGTGTGTTTTGGTGTGTATAGGGTTAAGTGGGAGTGTTTTGTTTGTTTGGCCGCATCGGCCAGGCTGTGCTGCTGGATGACGTCAGACGCCAATATGGACTTTTCCAAAATTGTAGAAAGCATGGTATCAAGATATCTGTTCCTAATGTGTCAGTAGAGGACTGCAGTTTGGCAGTTGGAAGTATTGTTGGACATAAAAGCATTAAATCAGCTGCGAGAATGAATCAAGGAGTAGTGATTTTTCTTGACTCATTGGACAAGGTGCACACACTGGTTCAATCGGGATAAGTGTTGACGGGGCTTTTCTTTCTGTAGAGCCGCTCTCCACACCAGGCAGAAATGTCTTTATTTCCAACGTTCCGCCGTTCATCAATGACGAACTATTGAGAAGTCAACTAGCACGACATGGGAGGATAATTTCCCCTATAAGAAAAATGTCGTCGGGATGTAAATCTCCGCTTTTAAAGCATGTTGTCTCACAACAGGCGATTTTAATGATTCTAAACAACAGCGGAGAGGAGCTTGAGTTGGTTTTTAAGATAAAGGTTGATGAGTTTGATTATGTGGTTTTTGTGAGTTCTGGTAATTCGGGGAAGTGTTTCGGATGCGGGGAACTGGGTCATATCTCCCGAGATTGTGCGGGGAGAGGGGCAAGGCGACCTCCGCCTCAGCCCCAGGAGGAGCGCGGGGCTGGGATCAGCGCAGGTAGTGGTACAGAGGAGGGGAGGAGTGGTGCAGCGCAGAGCAGAGGGCAGTGACGACAACAGAGTCCCGCTGCAGACCGCCAGCAATGTAAATAGAGTCCCTTTGCAGACCGACAGTAGCGCAGCAGATAGTATCCAGCTGCAGGGCCACAGAACCGGTGTAGCAGGTACGAAGCAGAGCCCTTGGTACAGAGGAGGGAGGAGTGAGGGAAGCTGCCCCCCCCTCAACTAGTGGCGACTGTGGGGTAACAGGGGGTGGTGCGGGTGGTGCAGGTACAGAGGAGGGAGGGGTGGGAGACGCTGTTCCCCCCTCGACCAGTGGTTGTGTAGGTAAGGAGGTGGGAATCAGAGATGCTGCCCCCCCTTCAACAAGTGGCAGAGGTAACAGGGGAGAGCAGAGGTTTTTTTTGTCCCCCCAAGCCCAACACCGCGTCAGGGTAAAAAAAAGGAATAAAAACAATATGACAAGTGAAGTAATAGGGGAACATTTGAAGGTGGTGGACAATGTACACAGTCAGACAGTGGATGGTGTGGTGGGAAGTGATGGAGGGGTGGGCTCTCAGGATAAGGAAGGAGTGACAAGTTTGGTCAAAGAGAGTCAGGACGGTGTAGAAGACACAGGTTCCTCTCAGTCCAGCATGGACGAGGATGAAGTTGAAAAACAATGGGGTGAGATTGAAAAACAATGGGGGGATGACATCTCAAGTGTTGAGGAAGATGAGTTCCCAAATGCTTCTCAAGTGTCTGATTCACAACGGAAAAAATTTTATGCAGTCAGCAGATACAGAAGTTCCTGCACACAACAAAAAATTTGAGAAGTGTCAAAGTGTAAGATTTATTTGAAGATTTGGAGATGTTTATTTTTTCAGCAAGGACTCAAATGAGGTCGAAGAACAATGGGGGGTACACTTCCCAGGAAGTTTTTAGACTGAGAAAGATTGTGCAGAAGCTCAAAAAACTGGATAATATAATGTTATCATGATAATGGAGCTTCTGATGTGTGGAGCCCGGCTGGACATTCAGGAAGGGAGTAGACCTGGGCTTGGACAGTGTCTGCAAGCAGTTGGGACAATGACACTGAAAGATGTTGTGAATGTAGCCGGGTCAGAGGAAGTGGCTTCTTTATTGGGGCTGAGGACGGCCTGTCACAACAGGGTCTGTCTGGACAATTGGACTGAAGCGCGGAGCGTCGGGGAACAATACCTGTTGCAGGATTATTTCGGTGGAACGGAAGGTCCTGATGAAGGGGATCTTTTTTTTTTTCATGAGCTGGATATAAAAACTGACACAAATGGACTGACGGGACCCTTTTGGGTTGCTCATATGTTGTTATTGATGACATATTATGTGTTGAATGGAAGTATGGATACTTTTTTTGTTTGGGTGGAGCTTCAATGTTTTTTTGTTGTGTTGCAGACGGACAGGTGTATTTTAGCATTTTTTTTTATTGTGAGATCTCATGTGGTTTTAAGTGTGATGGGGACATATGTTGCCCGATATAATGTGTAGTTAGTTGTTTTAATTGTATTGACATACACATTGTACATTGTAATGAGAAATATGTAAATAAATGTTTTTCTAAAATCAAAAAAATCTCTCTCTCTCTCTCTCTCTCTCTCTCTCTCTCTCTCTCTCTCTCTCTCTCTCTCTCTCTCTCTCTCTCTCTCTCTCTCTCTCTCTCTCTCTCTCTCTCTCTCTCTCTCTCTCTCTCTCTCTCTCTATCCGAAGCTGGTATCAATTATTTTACTGATTAATCTTATTGGGACATCTTGACATCATTGTCACTCCTACAAAACCCTCTTCATCAGGAATCTTGCCATCTTGGCTCAAGTGTATTTTCAAGATGTTTATATCAGATTTAACAACCTCTACTGAATTTGAACGGAGGGGGAAAAAAGAGATGGATTCGTCACGTCTGACTGATGGAATGCTCTGAGGGAATCTGAGGACACGTCTTTTGGGAAAGGATGAATTGCATAAACACACACACACGTAAATGCTCTGGCTGTGGGCGTGAAGTGTTGTCCAAATGTTGTACTTTCTATGATGTCATGCAAGTTTGCACATATACTGTATAAAACAATTCCAATCTGATGTCTTAGACTCTTAGAGAATGATTTATACCATGCAGCCATGGTTATAAATGTACCTCTCTACATATGTGTATATATACACCACTATATCTGTACCGATGTACATGTGTATATATACACAACTATATCTGTACCCATGTACATGTGTATATATATACACCACTATATCTGTACCCCTGTACATGTATGTATACAGTATGTACACCATTATATCTATACCCCTGTACATGTGTACACTACTATGCACTACATGTGTAAGTACAGTATACTACTATATCTCTACCCCTCTACATCTGTATTTATACCACTATATCTGTACCTCTCTACATGTGTATGTATTATACACTGCTATATCAGTACTTCCCTACAAAGGCAAACAGCAGTAACTAAGTTATTTGCCTTTGTAATAGTATAAACTTAACCTTTTTTTATAGTTTTCAAAATCCCAAGACAACAAGTCTTTATGCTAGAAAGCTACACTCTCAGACAGAAAGACACATTTCTCCCACACCACTATTTTGCAAGGTGCGTTTTGGGCTTAGCGCCAGCCTAGACAGTTGGTTTGAGAATTACAAGCAAATCAGAATGTTGTTTAGTGTACAATGTGTGTCACGGTGTGGAGATACATCTGCCAATGAGACACTATAATCATACTATCAGTAATGAATCACATGATTTTAGCGAGATCCACATCAATAGCAACTCTCAGTTCTTGTCTCAGTTCATGTCTACTCTTTTTTCTATATTGAATAACAACTTCTATAAATATGTTTTGTCCACCAAACTTCCAATAAACTACTAAAAATGTCTTAGCAGCATATCTAATCATTCACCCTTATTGAGATGCAAGGGTCTAGGAATATGCAAACTGGCAACAAGCACCAATTGATATTTACAAGGAATATCAAGTCAGCAGCTTATTGTTTCAAGTATGCTGAAGCTAGCTAATGTGTCAAGTTACCACTTATAGGCCCATGATGTATTAGTGACATCACACATACAACTCATTTCAGGGAAGGACAGAGAAGCTCTACATCTCCAAGGGGAAGAATGTGAAAGAAGTGCTCTGGTGGCAAGTTCTGCACAAATAACAAACTGTATAGTCACAAAGTCACGCCTCCAAGAGGAGTTAACCATAGACAAAATATGTTTTTTTGTGAAGGGGATCTTTAAATAATTGTGAGAGTGAGCTGAGACTGGGTTGAAAGAGTGAGTGGAGACTGGGTTGAAAGTGAGCTGAGACTGGCTTGAAAAAGTTAACTGAGACTGGCTTGAAAGAGTGAGCTGAGACTGGGTTGAAAGAGTGAGTGGAGACTGGGTTGAAAGAGTGAGCTGAGACTGGGTTGAAAGAGTGAGCTGAGACTGGCTTGAAAGAGTGAGCTGAGACTGGCTTGAAAGAGTGAGCTGAGACTGGCTTGAAAGAGTGAGCTGAGACTGGCTTGAAAGAGTGAGCTGAGACTGGCTTGAAAGAGTGAGCTGATACTGGCTTGAAAGAGTGAGCTGAGACTGGCTTGAAAGAGTGAGCTGAGACTGGCTTGAAAGAGTGAGCTGAGACTGGCTTGAAAGAGTGAGCTGAGACTGGCTTGAAACCTCTCCTTTCTCTCACTGCCTGTTCCAGGGACTCCATTTCATATAAATAATACAGATTGAAGATACTAAAGTATATTCTGTGAGTGAGAGCGCTGGTTTCCCCGAACGAAATTAGACAGGAGGTTGGATTCAGAAAAGGTGATTTATTCAGCATTCAAAGTACAGGCTTCACAGCACAACAGCAACAGGTCCATCCTTGACACAGCCTCGACTAGACTGAGTCCCTTGCAATGGTCAAACCGGGTTTTTATCTAAATTGTTGACCCCTATTCTCATCATAATTGAGCTGCTCCAAATCACACGTATTACAAAGGTTTATTTGATAAACTGGTTTTAACAACAATGGTCTTGTGATTAGGGGTGAGTCAGGGTCCCACCCTAGCTGGTAATCTGGGTTTCTGTGTGTGTGTGTGTGTGTGTGTGTGTGTGTGTGTGTGTGTGTGTGTGTGTGTGTGTGTGTGTGTGTGTGTGTGTGTGTGTGTGTGTGTGTGTGTGTGTGTGTGTGTGTGTGTGTGTGTGTGTGTGTGTGTGTGTGTGTGCGTGCGTGTGTGTGTGTGCGCATGTGTGTGTGTGTGTGTGTGTGTGTGTGTGTGTGTGTGTGTGTTTGTTTGTTTGTTTATTAACACAGTTAAACAGAAGTAAAAACAATACATAATAAGTTATAACGATTGTGAAGGAGAAGTTAGAAGCCTAGAGGCTTATCAAGAACGTCCCCTGTTTTATAAAATCAAACATACAAAAATATGCATATTATAAAATACCAGAATACATTAAAAGATTCGTGTTAATACAAACATACATACACACGGTACATACATGCATATACTGTGTACATAATAATATATAACAACCCACCCACCTGCCTACAAACCTACCCACCCACATAACCAAATACATACCTACATGTATGACCTGTTATCTATCTACTACTTTTGGATGAGAATTTTTTTGTAGTTTGCTTTAAAAATAAGCAGAGTGAGTGAGTGAGTGTGTGTCTGATTATTTGCATTTGGCTCTTTCGAGGTGCGTGGATGACCAGTTTAACCTGTTGAGTGATGAGACAGCTGGGGGCCATGTGTTCTCAATAAACAAATTGGTCTGGTCTGTTTTGGCCTTACACATTAGTAATTAGATCATGCCATAATACTGTTGAATAAACATTAATAATCAATCAAAAATACACTATGGTATCAAATCTATTGGCCATATGAACATAAATGTTACTTCAATACAAACAAGGGATTTGTAGAATTGTGCAAGTAGGTGGTGTGCATGTCTCTCTGTCTCTGTCTTTCTCTGTATGTATCTCTGTCTCTCTATCTCTCTCTCTGTCTCTTTGACTCAATTGTGTGTCTTGTTGGGTAGTGTGTTTAGTTAGTGTGGGTGACCTGGCGAAGCCAGGTTGCAACCCACACTATACATATCCATACTCTTTTTCTTTCTTTCTTTATTCCACCGATTTTGACAACACACTCGTGCCAGAGCGTTCGCGCCCCATACACGTGAAAGGTATCAAAACGACCGGCTTGCTCCAACTCGATGTGCTATTCGAACTCGTAAAGTTTCACCGCACCGTCTGGCTACGAATCGACTTTAAACGGTAAAATTTCGGAAATACAGTGCAATTTAGAGTTTCAAACACTTTGCAACACGTAAGCGTTCGCGCACCATACACGTGAAAGGTATCAAAACGAGCGGCTTGCCTATGGCAACTGCGGTCTTCGAACTCGTAAAAGTTTCACCGCACCGTCTGGCTACGAATCGACTTTAAACGGTAAAATTTCGGTCCCATTGGGAATGCATTGCATTTTAGAGTGTAGCAGCTGAAATAATCTTTTTCCCCCTACCTTGGGTGAATTGCGAGTGTGATCTCAATTTTGGACGTAGAAATAAAACAAACACATCAAAACGATGACACGGCTGTCAT